>NC_052474.1:21165992-21198950 GCF_009730915.1 Dioscorea cayenensis subsp. rotundata
GGGCATTCGTCCAAAAATTTGAAACTCACTCCGTTCACATCCGATTCTGCAGGGGTTTGGGGGTTTGAAAAAGCATAGACTTTAAAAGGAGGGGTTTTTGGGGATTACTGAAATAGAGTGTTTTTGGCAATTTTACAAACTTAAAGGGTTTTTTTGGCAATTTCCACAAAAAACAATTATATTTGATTTATTTAATACATGCAAAAAAAATTTCAGGGACTAAGAATCTCCAAATTCTAGGAATCCCTGTGAGACGAGGACGGGGAAAAAATTTTCCCCGAACCCAGGTTCAAAGATAGGGTCAATGATGGATTTGATAAATCAAATTTAAGCCCAGAAAATACATTCATGGTGAATCCCAACCCAGTTGACATATTTTGCCAAGGGTGAGGTTTTGACGGGTCGGATTTTGGATCCAAATCCGAACCGAGTTAAATCACAATTTATTACAAATAAAAAAAAATTTCGAGTAATTGTTGAAAAAAAAACATACAAGACGATGAATAAATAGAATTGAACCAACTGTCACGTGACTTGCACGCTCGAAACCCATTATATTCGACACCGAAAAGAAACCCGGTTCATTTCACTCCCAGATCCGCCATCGGAGATCACCTCCTCTCGCAGGCAAGCTTCCATTTTTCTCTCTCTCTCTCTCTCTCTCTCTCTCTGCTCGCTTCCTCTTCATTCGATCCTTTTTCTCTTAAATTATTCTTTGATTCATCTAGTTTCGTGCAAGAGAGCTTCAGATCCATTGTTTTCCGGTGTATAATTCTGAAATTTGGGCTGTTTTTGATCCCTAGATCTTTGATTGGGAGTTGTATGGAATGATAGGGTGATGGTTTTAGGAATATCTAGATCTGTGTTTGCAGTATGGAACTGATGGTTTCTTAGATTTCGAGAGTGTTTTGTTGCCGGATTTTGCTGTTTTAATGGATTTGGATTGGTTTTTGGCTTGAATCTTTGGAGGGTGGAGGGAGATCTGGTTTGATATCTGTTGTTTGAGTCTAACTTTGGGGATTTTTTTAGATGATTTGGAAGCCAATTGGTTTATGATATATATGCATTTCATGATCACTGTGATCTTGCTCAATTTTTCCCACTCTGCGTGGTCGTACTATAAACATTGAACATTTTTTTGACCTTGTTGAAAACAAAATTTCATCTTGATTTGCTAACATATGGTTTTATATTTGAAGGTCCCTTTGGTAATGTTCAATGTTATGCTTTGATGATGTTTATTTCTGTGTTTATACTGTTGCAGACTTGCAGGTGCTTTGTCAGGCGAAGGCCTTTTCTGCCCAATCAGTTTCTCTCAGCTCTGTAACTACCAGTTGTTTGGATTTCTTTTTCTTTAACAATGGTACATAGGATCTTTCTCATGCTATGTATTCCTTTATCTCATGGTTTGGACTAAGAAAAGTTTGCTTTTCATCACAAATTTTCAAAATTTAAAAGATAAGATTAATAATGTTTACTTTGGGATTTCTGTGTCAAAATAATGCCTCAATCAATAAATAGAACTTTTTAAAAATGCTTTTGTGGCAAGGATTTTTTTATTTTTTTATTTTTATTTTTTTAGATTTTGAGTACCAAAAAGGACTTGTTGCAAAAAATTTGTGAAGCAACTACCACTTATAAATAAAAAATGCTTTTGAGAACTCAAGGTGCTTCTGGTCTAAGCCAAACACACCCTATTCTTCACATATGTATTCTTCAAATTTACTGAGTTGTTACTTCTTTTGTCATGATCTTTGATATTCCATTATGAAAAATGAAAATCTTGAAATTCTTGCAGTTCCTTATTCCTCTGTTCAATCTTGCTGTTATTGCATAGAAATAGTTTATTCTGTTACAGTAATGTAAGGTTTGTGCAAATATAAGAATGGAGAAGCATGATGAAGAAACTAAACCGTTATAAATTTCTAGTTTCTAAAGGAAAGATAGAACATCACTTGAAATGTTTTGTATGCGTCTTTCTTTGTGTTTTTCAAACTGTTGTTGATATTGTATGCCTATTGTGGTGTAATGCACTAAATAGCAAATGCATGCAGGAAAGTGCATTTTAACTTCTTATATGTCTTATCTTATTTTTTTCAAACGTGTTCTATCTGTCTCTCATTGATAATAGATCTTTGCAATCCAAGATTTGTTATGCTAACTTTTTCCTTCTATGAGCAGGTGGTTCTTGCGGCTTCTATCACAACAAAGTCTGGAAAGGGTAAATTTTCCATCACTTAGTTTTGTCATTTTATGCCATTTATTGTAATTCTTGTCTTCGATAGTTAACTTTATAACGTTTCACTTAATCCTTTGATGTGATTTGAACAAACATTGAGGTTCTTCTTTGTAATATAAACTTTACAAAAACAATACCACATCTACATGAAATTGATTCTCTATGGCATCTAATATGTACATGTTTAGGTGTCTATAGACATGTTGGTTTTTGTCTGCCTAAGCAAAGTCATCCTTATAGGCATTGCATATTCCTGTAGTATGCTAGATTTGGGGATCTATCTTTCTCCAACAAAAAAAGCCCAGCTCATCTCAGATCTCCAAATTATGACAGGAGGAAGTCAAGATTTTGCTAATTTAACTCTCAAATTTTCAGTAATTATTTTGCCATAAAAATGCAAAATAGTGAATCTCTGTAAAAGGTTGAAATACTGTAAACATCATGCAAGTCTTAACATTTGTAACAGACTTTTAATTGATGTGTAATTTAATATAATATCTAAAAGCATTTAATGTATGTATACCTATAGTCTTAAATTAGTGTCCATAAAGCAATAGCAACTCCCACGATATGAAATCTTAAATTTACATCACTTATCACATGAATTATTCTCTAAAATAATTTATGATGAGAAAGATCTGTCTCTTATATTCTGTATCCATTTAGAAATACCTTATACAGTATCTCTATTCTGTAGGCCAGTACCTTAGACAATCCTTCACAATCAAACATTTCCTTTTCTAATTGTTTAAAGCTTGGTGTCAAAAACTGTTCTTGGTTCTAAGCAAACACAATATACGACTCTTTTCCTACCAGTGGAGTGCCTCCTCAGGAATGAACGTCCTCCTTGTTTAACTCTTGGTTCTATTCATTATGTGCCCAAGTTTGGTTTTAACAACCCACTCAGTCACATATTGTCTTTTTTTTTATGTGAATTTTAGTTTTATAAGCTGAGAATACTACACGGTTGGTCTGATTTACAGTTGCTTTTTGGGTTACTGCTATATGTACTTATTCAATGTGGCCAATTATAAGCTGAGAAATCGAAGTTAACTCTCTTGTTTGTGTCTTAATTTCAGCACTTGTTTCAAGGCAATTTGTGGACATGTCACGAATAAGAATTGAAGGGTTACTTGCTGCATTTCCCAAGTTGATTGGAACAGGAAAGCAGCACACATATGTGGAAGCTGATAATGTGCGTTATGTATACCAGCCGATAGAAGCTTTATATTTGTTGCTAGTAACAAACAAGCAGAGCAACATTCTTGAAGATCTGGATACACTGCGATTGTTGTCCAAACTTGTATCCTTTTTATACCAGGTTCCTGGTGTTTGATTGATTTCAGCGTCTTGCTTTATAAAAATGATATTGGAAATATGCCTGTCAATCTGAGGTAATTAGATCATAGTGCTTCTCAAAATTCTAGGAAATGGAGAGCTGGGATGCACAAAAACAAGTATATATCACTTGTTTTTTGCTAATCTTTATCCATTCTTTTGGGCTACTAATACAACCATTCTTCATCAATTTGGGTAATTATGTCGATTTTCATGGGTAATGGAGTTATTTTCTGAAAAATGGTATTTCTTGCTAAACCACCAAAATAAATTTCTCTTTTTAGATAAATGCATTTGTAAATTCTGAGTAATTTTATTTCAGGATCAAGATTGATCCTGATTTCTGCATATAGACAATAAGCATTCTTTTCTGAAAATGTGATCAAATGAAGAAACAAGAAATGAAGATTTTGGTTTGCAAAGTTTTAGTCTATTTTTTCTTTGGAGAGTCAAGTACCATGCAACTGATATGATGGTTTGGGCCTTGTGTTTTTAATTGTCTTCCACTTGTTGGGTTGTGGTACTTGTTTTGTGATGATGGCCTTAATCCTTACTTAGGTACCTGAATATTCACCCTCTCTAGATGAAGACTGCATCTGTAAGGCTGCTTTTGAGCTTATTTTTGCTTTTGATGAAGCCATCTCTCTTGGGCACAAGGAAGGAGTGACAGTGGCACAAGTTAAGCAATACTGCGAGATGGAGAGTCATGAAGAGAGACTGCATAAGCTTGTCATGCAAAGCAAGATCAATGAAACTAAGGATGTTATGAAACGAAAAGCTAGTGAAATTGACAAAAGCAAGGTACTTTTTAGACTGTTGTTGTGGAGTATTCATACTTGTAACAGTGCATACCTGCAGCTAGCATCCTTTATTTTATTTTATTAATTCAGCTGTGAACCATTTCAGTCGAACAATTATGCTTTAGTCATTTTGATTGTAGCAGAATTTTATGGTATTGCCAAAAATCAGGCTTTTTTGTGTGACCGTTGGATATGGTGGAAACAGGGCCAACTTGGTCTTGATCAAGCTCCTATCTGACTATGCTTTTCTGATTTCCTTGAGATAAATTTTGTTTGATATATTACACATTTTTCTTAACCCTACCTTTTTGCTACTTGCTTTTTTTCAGATTGAGAAGAATAGGGGTGAGAAGGGTGGCTTTATGTCTATGTCAGGTTCCCGAAGAACTGAGAGTGGTGGCTTTGGTGGTATGGGCAGTGGTATGGGTATCTCTAGCAGTGGAAGTGGTTTTGGAAGTGGCTCTGGATTTGGATTAAACACTGATGCGGATTCATTCCCCACCAAGTCTAAAGGTCTATATATGTTATCTCTTGTATGCAAAACTTTTGTCTTGTTTGTGATCATTGTTTTCCTCAAGTGCTTGTAGGTGAATATGGTTAATTAGTTCTCTAATGTTTTTCCCTCATTGCCTATAGACAATTTACTGAGCTTCTCATGCAGCTATCACCTGGATCTGGCTTTTTGTCTGAATAAGTTACTGTCTACTGAGCATATTCATCATCTCAAATAGATTGGCTATTTTTTACTTTTTTCTCTTGGTTTTAAGTAGATGAACATAAAACAGTCCTTGGTACTTGAGAATTAACATGTTAAACAAGAAGAAATTATAGATCTTAAGAGATTTATTAAACCTTTTTCTGATTAGAATGGTTGCCTACCCATGAACATTAGGCTCATGTTTTGAATTAAAACATGTTATGTAACACAGTCATTACGGGTGTAAACTGTGTATATCTATATTTTCAAATATTGAGAAACTGGAACTTTATATTTACAATATGAGTAATAGATCTGAGTGTTTGTTTTTATGCTGGTTTAACCACCTGAATAAATAGCCATCATTCATTTGTATACTATTTGATCTATCCAACTGAATGCTTTAACATATACACTTTTCTAAAGACACTCTGGGGTTATCAGGTCGTCCACCGGCAGCTGCCAATGCTCCCCCTAAAGGTCTCGGCATGCAACTTGGGAAAACACAGAGAACGAACCAGTTTTTGGAATCATTAAAGGCTGAAGGAGAAGTGATTATCGAGGATGTGAAACCAAGCGCTGTTCAATCAAAGACTCCTCTTCCACCCACTGATCCTATCACATTGACTATTGAAGAGAGGCTTAATGTGATAACAAAGAGAGATGGAGGGCTTAGTAGTTTTGATGTCCAAGGGACCCTTTCACTACAAATTCTTAACCAAGATGATGGTTTCATCCGGTTCCAGGTTTTCCCTTCTCACCTCTCTTTTATCACCATATTTGTCTGTTTGCATGCATGAGTTCGGACCTTGTTTTTGTGACTGGATTTTGCCATCACTTGCTGCAGTGTAATTGTTTTATTTTTTTCCCCATTTATGTGTTTGGTCTTGGTGCTATGCCTTGTTTTTGTGGCTGGACCTTTATTCATCATCTCATACTTAAAGCACCTTGTCAGATTCATTCAAGGATAAATAGATTTGCTCTCCTATTTCCGTCACTTAAGCGTGTGCTCTTTTTATTTTCAGTTATTATTATCAGGAATCAGGATATCCATCCTGCAAATAGTATCAGTGCTCATCTCCTTCCCTACGCAAAAGTTCTGCAATCATAGATCAATTTTCAATGATACAAGCTACTGATGTCACTGAATTACCATGTCACAGCTACTGTTGTTCTCCTGTATCTTGCATTTGTATCATCCTGTGCCATCTTTGCAGTCCATGCTTCCTTGCTATTGTTTAGCTAAGTTGAACAAGTGTCATTAGTTCCTTTTGTGAATTTCTTGTTGTAAATATTTTGTGCTGGATAAATATCCCTTTCTCCTATTATGTCTATTGGTTTGGTTATTGGCAGAGTTTTAGGCTTAGACCTTTTTAGTTTCCACTGCACCTTTACGGCTGCATGTGGTTATACTTATTGAAGAGAAGAAGTCAGTAATCACTTAGTGTCCTTTATTTAATCCTTGCAATTCATTACCTAATAGTTGTGAAAATACTTTTGATTTCAATATATGACTCTGGAGATTCACTTAATTTTTTGAGCATCTCTTTTGTACAAATGAGTCCATGTGGTACACTAGATGATTTTAACGTATGTTCATCTCATACAGATCGAAAGCAGAGATTTACCTGGACTTAGCTTCAAAACTCATCCTAACATCAACAAAGAGCTCTTTAACAAGCAACAGATTATAGGCTTGAAAGATCCAAATAGGCCCTTCCCTACTGGTCAAAATGATGTTGGTCTTATGAAGTGGAGAATTCAGGGCATGGATGAGTCCTCTTTGCCATTGACTGGTGAGCTTTGTGTTCATGTGGCATGTATTTAGAATTTATACTTAAAGACTTTTTTTGACTGTCATATTTGTGCTTGCAGTTAACTGCTGGCCCTCTGTCTCTGGGAATGAGACTTTTGTTAACATTGAGTATGAGGCGTCAGACATGTTTGATATCCAAAATGTTGTGATATCAATTCCTCTCCCCGCACTTCGGGAGCCACCTAGTGTAAGGCAGATTGATGGAGAATGGAGGTAGGGTTTGGTTTTTCTGCTTTTTCCCCAATTACAGCTGTGGCGTGTACATGCGCACATTTTGTTCAGGAAAAAAAGGGGTACTTCACCTTATCAACAATAAGAGGCAGTAGTGGTTTCTGTGAAGAAGTCCATTTTTTTAATAGCATTTTTACACACTCGATGAATATCCCCTTTTCTGCTGTCTGTTTCCTTTTCTTCCTGTGATTTGTCTAAATTTTTCTTTATTTTGTTCATAAAGTATCTTTAAAAAGGTCGATGATTTCCATTACTCAGAATGTTTCACTGATGTAGCTTTTTATTGTTTTTCGTTTTATTGCTTATGAGTTATAGCATTCCTGCATGTATGATTTTCATACTGTCTTGTCAGGATCTTTTTCTCACTGAACCCTTGGTTTCCAAAACTATGCATAAGCAACTATCTTCATCGAGTGACTTGTTCAATTTTGGTTGTCTTGGACACTGTTTATTTCTAAAACTCACTTTTCATTCTACATTGAAATCATGCCTCTAAGCTGGAATGAAGAAGTTGGTTTAGTTAGGGGAAAGGAATTGATTTCTTGCCTGAAAAGTTCTGTTGATGGAAGAATGGATGTAAAAATGATGGCTTACTTTAACTTATGCACCCATAGCTTCTTTGGCAATGCTGCTTTTTGGTTTAATTGAATTTCCTTCTTTTATGTGCAGATATGACTCTAGAAATTCCATATTGGAGTGGTCAATCCTTCTCATTGATAACTCAAACCGCAGGTATTATAACTGTTGAATATTTGCTTGTCTTTTGGTTTGTATATACAATCTATGATTTATCTGCATATAAACTTTGACAGTGGATCAATGGAGTTTGTCGTTCCTCCAGCAGATTCATCGGTTTTCTTTCCTATTTCTATCAAATTTACAGCTGCAGAAACATTCAGTGATGTGAAGGTAAGCATTTGACATTAACATTTGAAATACATACGTTGAAACTTATACAGCTGTTCTTGAAAATTGAAATTCATGAATTGTCTGCAGCCCTGCCTTACATTTTTATCAGAACTATATCAGATTGGTGGGAATTTTTTACCTGATAAATAGAGCTAGTTTTAATCAGATTCCCGCTATATTCCTTGCTCAATCTTCAAAATTTTGGTTGCCTCTTATAAATCATGTTCTGTGTATTTGCATCCTCTTTAATCTTCTCGGGTATAAACTTAAATGTCAAGCCTGAATATGTAAACCAGGTTGAACTTTAAATTTATAAACATCTGAGTGTTTATGTTCCATTTTCACACGATCACCAACATGAGCTCAAAGTCCTGAGGGTTTTCTTTTTAAAATTGGCGGCTTATACACATTATAAACCCTAATGTCGGTAAACACTTGTTTATATTGATTTGTTACTTTTTTTATTTGCAGGTTAGCAGTGTTATGCCTCTCCAAGGTGGTGGTCCTCCAAAATACTCTCAGAGGGTGCAACTGATTGCAGATAACTACCAAGTTGTTTGACTTGTATTGCCCTTCATGATTCAGAGTCACATACCAGTTTCGTCATCCCTCGGGTTACATAATACAATTACAAGCCCTTTGTTGTGATCTTTTATTCTGTGTGTCGTTGCCGATGCCAATTCATAATAGGACTAGAAGTTTGGAACAAGCTTGTTCTTTCTCTGCATTTCTCTTTGTCAATTTGTTTAGGAATCAGATGTCTGGATGTTGTGCAAGATATTTTCTTGTTTCCTTTTAGGCGAGATCCGAAATATTCTGATGATTATATAACTTTTCTAATGTATGTCCTATTTTGAGTATTAATTTTTTTACAAAGAACTGTGTTTAGTCTGGGAATTTTGAACCCTTTTTTTAAATATTATTTGGTATTATTTGGATTCTCTTGCATGAATGGCAGTTTGCTAATCTTTCTAAATAAGTATTTTAAAATATATATATATATATTTTTTTTTTAATAATTCTCTTGTAGAGACTGCAGAGAAGCTGTATTTCTAGGCTTATATCATATGTATCTTCAAATAATATTATTTTTATAAAATAGAATTATTAAGCATACTTTTAAACATTAATTTATTTATCACCATCAAAATTCAAAATATATTTTTTAATCTTATAACTTGATTTGAAAACATAAAAATTAAAACTGGCAGAAATGTCTAGTGTGAAAAATGAGTCACACAATAATGCAGACACCTAAGATCAGCAATGAATCAATTTAATTCACAGAAAATCAATTCAAACTACTAAACAAGATGAAATCAAGTCTTTGAACAATCTTGATGAAGCACAGATACATTACACTTCAAAAATGACCTTCACATTACAAATCATGTTTGCACACGTACCACATCAAAATACTGCTTTATTTCCACTCTTACAGAGTCATCAAACATCTCTTGTATTTCCCAGTAACTCAAAATAGTGCAAACATTAGCCTTCATTCTAAACCTATATATACTGGTACTTGTGGTCAACTGGGCTTGCCAACAGATGCTTCCAAAACCCAGATTGAAATGCCCAAGTCATGCACTGGTAACAAGCTCTCATATATATATATATATATATATAAAGGGTATCTAACCACAAGGATTATTCAGTACCAGTATGGCATTGGTTACCTTCCGGCATGGGCTCAGGTTTACCACATGGTTTGAGAGGAGAGACTGAAACTCTGGCAGGCTCCCCCGACGGTGGCAAGCATCGCTTTGAGAAGAAAGCTGAAATGCCTCTAGGCCTTGTTGGTTTGGCTGTACGAAGATATTGCATTTAAATAAGTCAATGGGTAAAAATACGGAAAGGTTAACTTGAAAATCTATCTACTGTTTATGGCCATCAGGAATCAATATTGGCATATGGATAAGTGTGATACCAGGAGAGGATGATAGCCCAAGCTTATCCAAGATCTCTTGCTTCACCTGCAAAGAAAAAGTTTCCAATTTAATTTTATAAAGCATCAGTTTATTTCAAGTTCAATAAATAAAAGATACAAAGTTTGCATCATTTAGTTTAGGACTTTGCATAAATCACTCTTCAATGCAAGTATGAAGATATGAAAGCTTCAACTATAAGAAGTACATAAACACATAGCTAAGTACCTGCCACCGGTTATCAACAAAGGATGCAATTTCCCGCACTTTATTGCGTAACTGTGACTTTGGGGTAGTTGGGAATTTACGTTGTAATGATTCTAGCACCTTATTCATACCTTCAGAACATGATCTGATCGATTCAACCTGCAAGATTTGCACAGTATTCAATGAAAACAGAAACCGCATAAACTCATGCCTATAACTATAAATAGACCATGAGCCAATGGGATTATGAGAGCCAATGCTGAAAATCTTCTTAAGCTGTTAAGGGACATCCCACAGTAGGCTGAAGGCTATTACAGCAAACAGCATTGAGACTGCATAAAGCTTTCCATTGCAACCACCAGACATGGTTATCAGCAGAAAGCCACCCAGATGGTACATCATGTCAGTTTATTATCAATTATAATCAAGTTATTTCTTATCCACTTACAAATTTTGGCAAGTCCGCATCTTGAATGGCTGCCATAGATGTCATTGGTGAAGAAAAGCTTTCTTTCTGCGAATGACTGATCTCATGATCCGAGTTTAGTAGATCATGATTTGCAGGTATTTCTACAGCAGAGCTTCCAGGACATGCCCTCATGCATATCGCTTGCAAACATATCTGCTCGAGCTTAGCCGTCCCAGCGAGATCTTCAGTCATCAGCAGCTCTGTCTTTTCATGCATTAGGTTAGATATAATCAATGGCTGGCACTTTTTAAGAGCCTGATCAGTCCAACTGCACAGATATTTCTGATGTCGTAACAAAATCCTGAATTCCTCAGTTTCAGCCTCTGGCTCACAACAGGGTGAGCATTTACTCTTATCTTCTTCAGATTGAATTCCCTGAATTTTTAACCAAATTGAAAATTGTAATAAGAGGTTTCAAGTTTTTAATTGTGCCCTCCAAATAATGAAATAATACTTAATATTATAAATTGCATTAGTAATGTATCCATATTTGGCTGTTTCATTAGCTGTATATGGGTAATGGAAGAAACAGGGAAAGGAAGAGAACTGCTCAATACATTATATAATATTGAGCCACCTCATTCAAAAACAAAATATGAAAAACAAAACTCAAGCAAATTAAACATTAGTGAATGAGAATACAGGATTCAAAAAAGTTCAATATTTAGCTTCTTGAGCAATCCAATTCATATTGAGTTAATGCTAGTTTAGGCACTATTTACACAGGATTAGAACTTATTCAAAAATAGGAGATATATAAAAAGCTGTACATGAAAATGTTAATAAATGCTGTACCTCATTTTCTGATAAATAACCGTCAGGAACAAAGAAGCCATCTTCGGCTTCATCATCATCATTCATCATGTTTCCTTCATCCAAAGTTTCCTCCTCATCATCCTTGTCAATATCAGAAAGACTTTCACCAGGATCTTCCTGCAGAAACAGAAATCAGTGACTTTAGAATAAATACTCAAAATAATGGATTCCAAAGTAGAAATAAAATATGCACCTCTTCCCATTCTTCATCACTGTCAACATCGTAGTCCAGATTGGGTTCCTTCTGCAAAGGGTGGCGAGGCCCGACCACAGTACTGAAACATGCAGATTTATCAATAAGAAAACAATCTTTCCAAAAAAGGATGAAAAATGGCACCATATCTTTTCCATTAGAAACTATTCATTGAATCAATATGATAAAACTGACCTTTTTTGGCTCCATGTACCATAATATGCAGGCCTATGGCTTTTATCAAACTGCAATAATTTCTTATTCGACAATTTGGATGTAGTTCTGGTAAAATTTCTTCCAGTGAAGCATGAAATATCATTTGAGACAGATTCATCACATCCATCAACAAGGTTGACAATACCCAGTTCAATGCTACAATCCAATTTATTTGGTGTGGTTGGCTTCTCAAGTGGTCCTATCTTAAGCTCTTTGACCAACTCCATCTTTGGGTTGTGCCGAACACCCCAGCGACAAGTTCTGTTGTGTTGAGATAGCTTATGCCAGCCAGCAACATGCGCCCTGTGATACATGGTCTTCTTTAAAACAAATCTAGCAGCAATCCACATAGTTCTTATTATTAGCAACATTAAATAAAACACATCAGTTTTTACTTTTCTCAGATTCATAGGATGATTCCTTGTCAGGGATCTCATGTCTCCCACAAACCGAATCTATAAATATTAATAGACATTCTTACACTTATTTCTTGTGTCACTACTGCAATTGACAAGAGAAACAGTAGTGTGCGGTTTTGGTTGGAGAATAAATCAGGATAAGCAGAATGAGAATTTTGCAATTTGAATTTGCATTGACAAACTTACCTTTTCAAAGCTATTATGAACTTTGACTTGATTAATACTAATTAAACAAATAATATTCAATTCAAGTTGTATTAGTCTAATCAAAGATGAATACTCATTAATAGTTGAGAATTTGTTAATATTAATTAGATTTATATTGATTAAAATAATTCACTTTTTAAAAAATAGTTATTCCTATTCCAAGTTATTAGGTTTGGTTGAATAACTTTGGAATCCTTAGGCAGGTTATCCCAAATTACTCCGCAACCAAACATGGTCCAAAAGTTTAAAACAAAGACACCCTATGCATTCTCCATGACAATGACCAAATTTCAAAGTTATAGCAAAACAATGTTTCTCAAAATACATCTAAAAAGTAGAAGAACTGAATAGTTAATAAAGAACGTCAATCACCTGAAGATCTCCTCTAAAGACAAACAGTCTTGCTGGGAAAGGGTAGCATCCATCATAGATGTGGTTGCATTGACAAAAATTTCACTTTTGACAGGAGAACCAGCCATCATATTTGTTGTTGATGTTACCTTTTCAGTGTTATCTCCTTTGCTATCATTCTTCTTGCTTTTAAGAAAACGCTCCATGATTGTAGCTTGCTTTTGTATAGAAAGTTGCTTTTTTGATTCAGTTTCTTCTTTCTGCCGGCGTTTTTGATCCCTCTCAGCCTCTTCCTGCTGCCTCTTTAGTTGCCTTTTCAAATCAGCCTCTTCTTTCTCCCGGCGCCTTTCCACTTTTTCAGACTCTTCTTTAAGCCGTTTGAGTTCCTTCTCCTGCAGGGGAAAAAAGAGGAAACACCAGTGGGATAATTAGGAGGAAAAAAACCTTACTCTCTAGCTATTAGCAGCTGCAATGTACTCATCAACTCATATCAAGCTAGCTAAATGAAAAGACAACTAGGATCATGAAATAGCAACATGACTCCATACACAAGTTGAAAAATTTAACTATATGCCAAAACTATAACAATGCCATATAAATGAATGGTGAGAATGTGTTAAAGAAATAAAAATAATATTTTTATAAAAAAAATCCACTTTCCAATCACACTGTTCTCCATGTTAGGCACTCAGGAGCACACCCAAAATAGCTTTCCAAATATAAGCACTTGTATCTGAAGCTCGCATGTATAGACTCCAATTTTAATAAATGCATTCATATCAATATAAATTTACCATCGATGAAATTCAACACTTACACTTCGGATTTTCTCCTTCTGAAGCTCACGATCCAGTTTTTTCCTCTCCTTCTCAGCAGTTTGCTTGTTTCTTTCAACTTGTTTAATTATATCCTTCTCTCTTAATTTTCCTTCTTTTGCAGCACTTTCACAAGTTAAATTAGTCTCACAAGCAGTTCCTCCAGGGGATAAACAAAGAACATGAAAAATATCTGAGAACAGGTTCAAGAAATTCATACATATTAGCATCATTTTTCTGTTTTAGCCTTTCAACCAGAGAACGAATTGCTGCCTCATTTAATGTTCGTCCAAGCTTCTCCGATGATTTAAGCACATGAATTCTGTAGTCATCACAATTCTTTGGGGCTGACAGTAATGACAAAGTTCCTGTAATCAAACAAAAATTATGAGGCCCTGCAACATAAAATAACAGCAGGACATATACCCTTGAGACAGTGCATGGACAACACACTATGATGGATGACAATGCCAAAGATTCAGAATGTAGAGCTGCAGGTATGACAAATCTATGCAACCAGACATTATTAAAATGAACAAGCAATGATGTTAAGTTACAACTATACAGTAACATTAATTTCACCACAAAATGAAACAAAAATAGTATCCCTTTAAAAAATGGTTTACCAAAATAATCAATATTACACAAAACTTTACCCACACATCACATATGCATTCCTCTGAAAAGGAAGTCATTGATATAATATAAGGTCACAAGAATTAAAGATCCCTATCAAATCCCATAGTTAAAGCAGAGCAACTAATGAATCTCAGATTTTATTTCCAAAAACAAAAAGTTTCCAAATGACTTTAGACAAAGCATAAGCAGAAAGGACAGAAGTGATTAGCTTATTAATCACCATGTGCACACTTAGTATTATAATTCATCAACACAGTTCAAATTCTCAAGACTAGACAAGTAGTGATGATAGCTCTTATATAACAGAATACTATCACATTATTCATCATAGGAGGATAAATTTCTGAACATCAATAAATGAAGGTATTGATCAAAGAAAATGTACAGATTTCCAGTGCTGGTAAACGTAAAAATGTTAGAATGGAATTGGTGGCCACAACTCACAAGTCACAAGTCAACTAGAATAGCAATAAGGCAACAAATAAATAAAATAATAAGTAATAAATGAAGACCTGAAAGAGCAGTAATCCTCTCAGAAATTTTCTTTCTAGCTGTGCGCCGAATGTTAATGATCTTTCGCATGTTCATGGGTAACAACTTCATATCTCTAGTCTGTAGGAGATATAAAGAAGCAATGGTTCCAATAAATGATAAAAATACACGAGTAAACAAAATTGGAAAAACAATACAAAGAAAAACAAGTTCTTTGAAGTGAATATCACCTCCCAGCACCACAGACATGAATCTGAGGTATCCTCCAGAACATCAGCTTCATTTTTAGAGATTCCATAAATCATTCTCTGCCCAACATAAAGGATACTTGTCTTTACTGAAGCCAAAGTGATCCCCTCTCTCCCTTTTAACTTTACATAAATCTCTTCCACCAGCTTGGAAAATGAAAGATTGTTCTCCTCCAACAAGCAGGCAATCATATGATTGTTTGAACTCACTTCCGCTTCAAGGTTCATCTGAATAGCTGAAAATTCTTTGTAATACTCAAATAAGTCATCAAGCTCACAGCGGCATTGCCTTCCAAGGGATTCCATGTCCTCAGCAGCCAAATTACCTTCGATTGAAACTCTTTTTCTCTTTAGCAGTCCCTTTACCATCTTTGCACTCTCCGGGGTTTGCTTCAAACTTTGAGCAGAAGAACCATCGACAACCATGTTCTCAACATTGATATCAGATCGAGATGCTCCACATGTTTCACCAGAAGACGAATCAAGCATCACTACATCCGCCTTAACATCAGGACGACAGATCAATGCTTTCTTCGCTACATTTTCTTGATCTTTCACCATTGATTTAGAATTCTTGGGATTTCTAACTTTCACCACTTCAACATCGGTCCCTTCTAAATTTTCCACCAAAGTAGCCGCAGCATCCGCCATTGCCATTTCGTCAAACCAAACTCAAATTAATCGAGATTCAAAAGATCTATACTTCCCACCCGTCTAAAAATCACAACTTTATCCCTGTTTCTCCATCAAATGTTCAAATTCCTTCAAAAAAAAACCCAGCTCTTCTGCTCCCCTCACGACACCGTGACCAAAAATCTCCTGACAAAACAAATCAAAAAACAGTAGAAACAAAACACAACCATTTGCATCTCCACCAAACCCTAGAAACCAATTTCCCACACAATCCATCAACCTTTCAAGTTCAAATCACAGCGACCACTAAACGAAATTGGGAGAATCGAACCATACCTTCGGATCTATCCCCCGAATCAAAGAAGACTTCTCTCGGATCACGAGGCGATGAATTTCTAGGGTTTTTGCGCGATTTCCCTCTCCCCTACCTCGATCACACTCTCTGCGTTTCCTTCGAAGTGACGAACAAAAAGGGCAAAATAAATCTTAACGGCGTTAAATTCCCAATCTATTTCATCATCTAATCGTACGGCTGATAATGAAGGACATGATGAGATGAACGAGTGGATAATCTCGAGCCGTTGGATCAAATCTCGAGCGCGCGAGAATTGGAACGTTTTCTCAAAAAACTTCCCGCCAATAGTAGCCGCTTTGAGATTTTCATGGTAATCTGACCCGCGGCGTAACTAACGTAACGTGTACCATCATGTGTATTGGAATCTAAACCGTCCAGTTGTTAAATCTTGTCAATCGCTACCCATCTATACCGTTCATTATTGGATGATCTGGATGATAAAATGTGACGCGACCTCATTTGATCTAGGCCTATTTAGTGATAATGACCTCCCTACTTATCAGGCAATTTTTTTATGATCTTATCTTGACCGTCCACGTGTTTGAATCTTTAATTTTTTTTTGTTGTTTTATGAGAAATTTCGAAATTAAAAATAAAATAAAATAATCACTTAAATATTATTATATTTGTGGACATTTTTTCCTTATTTACCATAAATCATTACACAGTATTTGTTTCAAAGAGGTGAGTCTAAAATTAAACCTCAAAATCAATATAAAATGAAGACACATATTTGTTGAACTTGCTCCTAATTTGAACACATCCCTAACTCCTCAAATATATATATATATATATGTATATATGAGACTGCATTTTCCACGAATGTTCATAAAATTATATTCTACGGACATTTTTTTTTTCAACCATTGAATTCAAATCTAATGGTTGGAAATCCTCCAATTTTTTCAACATTACTACTCTATAATGGTTCCAACATTTTTTACAAACGTCCACAGTTAGAATTGTTTATATGTACATATATAATACTTACACAATTTTTTTCATTTTCTCATTGCCAAATGAAAATATTACATTGCTCAAATGATGTGAAAAACCAAAATTATATTATTTTTTTGTCATACATGAAATCATTCAATAAATGAATAAAATTTGATGATTTAATGGTGATATTTTGAAATTATAGACTAGACCGGATTTTGTGACAAAAAATCCAATTAAAATAATATATGTCACAAAAATTTAGTTTACCCTATTTTTTATCTTCATATATTTTTTTCATTCATCTTCGTTTTCTGCCTTGACTTTTTTTAAAAATAATTTAAATAAATTATTAGTCTTGGATCTGCTTGTAAACAAGAAAAAAAAAATGATTATTTTTGCATTAGTTTACAATTATCTATTGGAGTAGCATCAAAGGGGGCAAGAAATAACTATATATATATATATATATGAAAAGGCAGAAATAACTATATCTTCATTCATTCATGCAAACAATTATAAATAAAAAACAAATTAATAATGATAATAATGTAATGCATAATTTTTTATATAATTTTTTTCACATAAAAAGGTCATATAAAATAATCCCAAAAAATCATATTAGATTATATATTTTTTCGCTAATGTACACATTCAAATATAATATTAGACTTTAGAAAAAAAAACTATTTAACTATGGGCAATGCTATTCCTCCCGGTCAAGTTGCCCGAATTTGAGTCCCGAACGACGTGGCAACCCACGTGATTCATTTTTCTCTCTCCTCATCAGATTATATCTTTCACTTTAATCTTAAAAAAAAAAAACAAAAGTTGCTTGGTCAAAGCAACAACACACACCAGCTTAGTCAAAGCCCATCTTCACATCCTTTTGCTCCCATCTTGGCCTCCTCTCCAGCAGATGATTTTTGGTGCCCTATTTTCATATTTCTCGCGCCACCCTCCTCTCAAGGAAGACGACGATAGATCCATCCTCCTTAACCTTCCATCTACTTGCGGTCTCTCTCTCTCTACAAACCTTCTTTCTCTCTACAAACCTTCTTTCTCTCTACAGACGATGACATCATCCGGAGCCTTCAATCCAACTGTCCTTCACAGTTCAGTGCCATCTATTATTACATATCACCTTCACCACCATACCACCGTGAGCCAATTCTCAAGGTTGTAAGAAGAGTCTACTGTTACAAGTGCTACAATTGGGAGAACCCAAAGGAGTCTTACAAGAAGAAACTCTTGGCAGGTAATTGTCTGAAAATTTGTTAATTATAGCATGAGTTTGTTTAATTTACTTGATTTTTTTACATTAGAAAAACAAAGAATTTCCTTGATTGTCTAATAAGCAAATATAAAGTGTTAGCAAGTCAAATGACCTGAATATTGTGTTTGGTGTGAGAGTTTCTAATAACTAAACCTATTTTATTTTCCTATGGTAATGATTCATAACTATGTTAACCAAAAGTATTGTGTCCAAATAATTCAATCAATTAAAAAAAATTTAGTATGGATAGACATTGGGTTCAATTATATGAGAAAAAGCTAGCAGACATCAATCTCTTTAAAGGAAAAAACCTTATGGATGGCTGAGCAAGAGTCTTGGGTCCCATGTATATCTAAACATTCGATTTAAGGCTTTTCTCTTATTTATTTTGATTATAAGGTCTTAGACTTGTGTTTTGTTTATTAGAAGTTACATTTATATCAATTAGCATAAGTTGTATTGTATGATTGCTGTGATTAGCTTGTTTATAAAGCTTAAAGATTATTATTAACTCCTTGAATTATGTATGCATGTGTGTGTTTGTGTGTATGCATGCATGTGTCTAATATGTATCAAATGCTTCATGCATACTTGTTATTTATCTAGAATAAATTATTTATATCCAAAATAATATTAACTAATACAAGTTGATGCTATTAAACCAGATGGCAGAATTAGAAATTGGGTCTTCTGAAAAGAGGCAAAATGAGATAGAAGCTGAGTTTTCTAGTTTGGAAATGTTAAACAAAGATAAAGAAAAAATGGTGGTTGTGGAAGATTCAACATGTGAAAGAATTACTCCAAAGGCGGGTATGGTATTCAATTCTGAAGAAGAAGTCTATGATTTCTATGTTAAGTATGCACAACAAGAAGGGTTTGGTATTACAAAAAGAACCACAAAATCAGGAGATGATGGAAAATTAAAATATTACACACTTGCATGTGTAAGAGGTGGCAAAAGAACATCTACTGCAAAAGATTCTTTCAAACCTAGGCTATCTACCAAAACAAATTGTCAAGCTAGGGTTAATGTTATTGTTGATAACGATGGACGTTTTACGATATCTCGTATCCATTTTGAGCATAATCATGCACTTAGTCCTCAAAAATCTCGTTTTCAAAAATGCAACAAAAAAATGGATACATATGTCAAAAGGAGGCTTGAACTAAATGACCAAGCATGTATAAGTTTGAGCAAAAACTTTCATTCCTTAGCTGTTGAAAGTGGTGGATATGAAAATTTAACATATACAGAAAAAGATTGTCGAAATTATATTGCAAGAGCAAGGCAATTCAGGCTTGGAGTTGGAGATGCTGAAGCACTTGGGAATTATTTTTCTCGCATGCAAAGAAGAAATCCAAATTTTTTCCATTTGATTGATATGGATGAGGAAGGTCGGCTAAGAAATGTATTCTGGGCAGATGCAAGATCTATAGCAGCTTATGAAGCTTTTGGTGATGTCATATCTTTTGACACAACATACTTAACAAATAAGTATGATATGCCGTTTGCTCCATTTGTTGGGGTAAATCATCATGGACAGACTGTATTATTTGGATGCGGTCTATTGTCAAAGGAAGACACAGAAACCTACATTTGGTTGTTTAGAACTTGGTTGGAATGCATGTCAGGCAAGGCCCCTAATGCTATTATTACTGATCAGTGCATGGCTATTCAAGGTGCAGTTAGGACTGTCTTTCCTAATTCTCATCACCGTCTTTGCCTCTGGCACATTATGAAAAAGATTCCAGAGAAACTTGGTGGTCTAGTTCATTACAAAACAGTAAAGAAGATTTTGAAGAGTATCGTTTATGAGTCAATGAATATTCAAGAATTTGAAGATAATTGGCTGAAGATGATCGAGGACTATAACCTTGAAAAAAATGGATGGTTGAATTCTTTATTCATAAGTCGTCATCATTGGGCTCCTATATATGTTAAAGAAGTTTTTTGGGCTGGAATGTCTACTACTCAAAGGAGTGAAAGCATAAATGCTTTCTTTGATGGCTATGTCGGTCCAACAACATCCCTAAAACAATTTGTGGAGCAATATGATCATGCATTGAAAAGCAAAATTGAGAAGGAAAATAAAGCTGATTTTTCTTCTTTTAACTCTAGTTTTCCGATGCTAACTGATTGCCATTTTGAGAAGCAACTACAAGAAGCATACACAAATGAAATTTTTAAGTTGTTCCAAGATGAGTTAAGAGGAATGATATATTGCAATCTTGCATTTATCAACTTAGATGGGGCAATATGCACATTTCAAGTGACAGACATCTTCAAAGGAAAAGAAGGCCTACTTAGAAAGCAAGTGGTGTTTAATGTCCAACACAATGAGCTTGAATTTGACATCGAATGCTCATGTCATTTATTTGAGTTTAGAGGAATTCTT
Source organism: Dioscorea cayenensis subsp. rotundata (assembly GCF_009730915.1). Classification (NCBI taxonomy): domain Eukaryota; kingdom Viridiplantae; phylum Streptophyta; class Magnoliopsida; order Dioscoreales; family Dioscoreaceae; genus Dioscorea; species Dioscorea cayenensis. The sequence goes on from NC_052474.1 coordinate 21,186,622, forward strand.
TGTAGACATATTTGCAAAGTTCTCATTGAGAAGAATGTGAAGGAGATCCCATCTCGATATATTTTGACTCGTTGGAGAAAGAATATTAAACACCGGCATACTTATGTAAAGAATTGTTATGATGACAACCAAACTAGTGAACAAAAAGTTCGATACAATAAATTATGTGCTCATTTTTCTGAAGCTGCTGCAATCGGAGTTGAATCCAATGAAAAATATAACTTCTTAATGAAATGTGTGGACAAGGCAATAGAGGAGCTCACGGATAATGCACATGGTTGGCAAGATCACTCAAATCAATTTATTTCACCAATGATATTGAATGAGCACGATCAAGCAAAATTTTCAACTACAAAGTTTCTAACCCCTTTAAAGATTCGGAGTAAGGGCCGGCCACCATCAAAGAGAAAGAAATCAAAAGTTGAAGAAATAATTACTCGAAATAAAAAAAAAGGTGCTTATATTTTACATCACTCTTTTTTTATTTCATAATTATGCTTGTAATCTAAAACTAATGTTATTGCTTTTAGAAAACTCAAATGAAGGGTCAACCACAAGCTCAAGACAACACACAAGTTCAAATTTGTACTCAAGAAAGTGTGGTAATATTATGTTATTTAATTTATATTTGTTATGTTATTTAATGTTATTTCATAAAATGTTTTAATTTTTTTGAATTATGTCTTCTTCTTCTTAGGTGAATTCAAATTCTCTTCCACATGTAGTGAGTATGCCTACTTATAATAACACAAGTGCATCAAATTCTATTTCAGGTGAACTCAAATTCTTCTTTAATTTATTAACTTGATTGGCATTCAAGTTCTTAGAATTGTTTTTACTTATATTGCTAATTTCATGATATAGCAGGTTTATGATTCGATGGCATATTATGGCATAGAGTTTCAAAATCTTTGTAAAAGCAGGTCAAGGAGAATGATTTTGGTGATGGGGTTTATGGTGTTCAATGTGTGTTTTTCAAATTTTAAGATTTTTGAGTTTCTCAAGTGACAGGGTTGTGTGATAATCCTATGTTTGCAAATGTTCATCTTCATTTTCTATCTATGCAATTAGAACATAAAATCTTTGAACTAGTATATGGCAGCTGATGAAGCAATTGTGGGCATGCAACTTAATTTGTGAAACATGCAACTCAACTTAATTTGTGAAGCATGCAACATAATTTGTACTCCAGATTGTAGCCAAGCTTTATGGTTTGGCAAAGTTGCTTTATTTTTCATTCCCTGCTTGATAGGCTACAATAATTGTTAATTTGTGCATGCAATTTAATTTGTGCTCCAGATTGTAGTCAAGTTTATGGTTTGGCAAAGTTGCTTCATTTTCATTCCCTGCTTTATTGGACAAGTATTCCATTAAAAACAAGTGAACAAAAGGAAATCACAACAATCTTTCATTCCCTGTTCATTACAAGTTTGAAAATAAAATCACAACAATGTATTCTTTGCATTATTGGACAAGAATTCCATTAGAACAATTGAACTATGTGAATACATATTACAAATTTGAAAAGAAAATCACAACAAAGTAGTCTCATCAGAACAATTTAACTTCTCATTATGCTATCCTCCAAATATGTTGATCTGCAACTCGTATTGCCAATGGAAATACAAGGTTGAATGCTAACTTACAACCACGCAAAACATCCTGTCATCCTTTCTTGAGCATCTACATGGTGAATCAGGTGTGAAGGTTTCTATCAGCAGGTTCAGATATTCATGGTCATTCTCATCCATGGATTTCGGAACAGATAAAGTGTTAACAACCAATATGACAAAGTTCACAATTTACTTTGGCAAACACCAAACCTTCTTGGATAGTTTTCATCTTTTACTTGTACTAGCATCATTTGAGCCTCTGTTATAAAAGTACAACAAATCACAAAATGATTTTGTAAGTATGCAACTTGGAATTACAAAAAAAGAATACTAGAATAATAAAAATTCTACATGTTTGTTTTATTAGCAAACATAAGGAACAATGCACAGTTCATCATCAGCATTTCTCAATGGATTGATATTAAGCAATTTATAACACAATTTATACAATAAAATGGGGCAGCTTTAAATTATGAAAAGGAAGACACATTACACCATTCATCATCAGTTTGAGAATACACCATTTATGCAAACAATTGATGTTGCAACTTTGCATTTAAATAAAAAAGAACAATAAAATGGTGCTTACCTATTGACCATCTCACCATGACTCACACCTTGTGTCATCCACCTGTCCAGCAATTTGAAGTTCTCACATGACACCATTGACAAACTCCGAAAGTCAAAGATACAAAAGACTTGGAATTTTGAGGAATCATGTACAAGAAGAACATCCCTTGATAACATCTGGGTTATCTAAAAATATTAAAAAGCACACATCAATTTTATAATTTTGATTTCCATAACATCAATCTCAAATCAAATTCACACCATTTGATTCACTGGATGAAATTAAACATGAATCATAATCAGCAAACAGAATATGAACATACATGAAACCTGAGCGCGATTAGGGAGGAAATCATCATACTCAAAAGCCCTAGAAATTCATTCAAAAGCCCGAGAACATGATCCAACAGAATATTTGGTCTCCGGGACAACGTAATCGGCGTAGGCGGTGCCACCGATGAACTTAAACCAGTCTCCCAGTTTGAAGCTTTGGAGAGCATCTTAGACGCGTGGAAGGCAACTGGTCGTCGCCGGTGCCGTGATACCTACCGTTGGAGGTGGCATTGCCGGCGTCGTCGCCAAAAAAGACAGGCCTCATCGTTGAAGCTGGTAAGTCGTCGTCTTCCTTGAGAGGAGGGTGGCGCGAGAAATATGAAAATAGGGCACCAAAAATCGTCTGCTGGAGAGGAGGCCAAGATGGGAGCAAAAGGATGTGAAGATGGGCTTTGACTAAGCTGGTGTGTGTTGTTGCTTTGACCAAGCAACTTTTGTTTTTTTTTTTAAGATTAAAGTGAAAGATATAATCTGATGAGGAGAGAGAAAAGTGAATCACGTGGGTTGCCACGTCGTTCGGGACTCAAATTCGGGCAACTTGACCGGGAGGAATAGCATTGCTCTTTAACTATATATATTTATAAATACATATTTTGTGATTAATGATTCGGAGTAATGAATGGAGGTAAAGAAGCTAAAAGCTTAAATGAATTAACAATGATTTAACTAAGTATTATATAGCAATGTGTGGGTAGATTCTTTGTGGATTAAGCATAAATGCATGTGTTTACTACATAATTACATGTGAATGAATGAAGATATAGATTCTTCATTTAATATTTGACGTAATATGTTGGATGCTCTTGTATTTTATTTAATTATCATTTTTTTAAAAGACAATTATTATATTTTAGAAATTAGCATGGACCAAGTGTAGCCAGTATCTATCTCAGAAGAAGTTGTTCATTTGTAAATTTAGATGATTACTTATAAAGAAATAATTTCATTTTTTTTATATGTGATTTTTTTATTTAAATTTGTGGGTTTGTTTTATGAATGTTTGGAATTACACATGTTTATTTATTAACTAAATAAAATAAATATTTATTTTAAGGGAAAAAGGTAATATATTCAACATTTAAATGTCTTTTTCATGCGTTAGAAAATTAAGTAAAAAACATTGATATTTGTCTTTTCAAATTACAAACAATAAATATTAATTGTTTGTTATAATTTAGTTGATATACTTAAATTAGTTTCAAACAAACATTTAAAAATTCATACATTCAATAAGTTTTTTTATATTTGTATCAACTACTTATAAAAATGGTTGGTTTTTAAATAAAATTTTTATAAAACTATTTGTTTATTAGGGCAAGCTTTAATTTCACATCTAAAAGTGATATATTTATGGAATAATTCTATAATATATTAAAATATTTAAAAAAAAACATATTTTTGCTACGAGTTAAAATAAATATAGTTATGCCATAGCGGGGAAATAATAAATATACCAAATTAATGTTACATCATAAGTCATTTGTTTTAAATAATTTGTTATAAATTATCACCGATTCTTACCAAGGGGGAAAATATGATATGAGGTGGGATAGGACTTATATATATTTGCGAAACTTACTAAGAGATATTTTAATGCAAACTTAGTTTGGTTACTTTTTTATTTAACACATCAAGATATGTAATTACAACAATATATACAATTTCAAAGACTTAGTATTTCTAACATTCCCAATAGTTTGAAAATTATTTTAATAATTGTGTTTATTAATTTTTAGCCACGCCCAAGAGGGAAAAAAATAAATTGCAAGTTTTTTTTTTCAAATGATTCATAAGTAAATCTTCATTGTTTCAGTTTGTTCAGAATCATTCTTTTTCATCTTGCTTTTCAACTCCTCCAGCTCATCAATAAGTTTAGTAAATCTCTTATTCAAGTTTTCATTAGCATCTTTTAGATCCTATAATTCATATTTCACTTACATTTTTAGTGACAATATTATAAATATTTTAAAGATGTCTTATAGTTTGTAATGCAACTTCATTTTAAGCTTCTTTATTTGCAAACGGCTTGAACCCGTATTGTTTGTGGTTTTTAAGTTTGTCTTCAAATTTTACATTGCCTACAAAACTTGGTTGACGATATAAATCACTTTTTTCACATTCATAACTCGGCGCTAGTGATTTTAATTTTTTGTGTATTTCCTTAAGCACTACTTTTAATTATGTAGTAGCAATAACATAATATTGATTTCCCATTTTTTAAGTTTTATCTATTGAATTCTAGAAGAGAAATGAAGTCCCATGCCAATAAATCCAATTACCACAATGTTGTAAGCAATTATAAATAACAAACAAGCTAATAATAATAATGTAATACATAATTTTTGTATATAGGTCAAAAAGGTCATAAAAACTAAAATGTACAAATTTTTAACTATATTTTTTTTTCAAAGTCAATGAGATGATCCAAAAATATATATATATATATATATATATATATTAAATTTTAGTGGAAATTGCCAAAAAAACCCTTTAACTTTGTAAAATTGCCAAAAACACCCTGTTAGTTTTGCAATCCCCAAAATCCACCTCCTTTTAAACTCTATGTTTTTCAAACCCCCAAACCCTGTAACGGATGTGAACGGAGTGAGTTTCAAATTTTTTGGACGAAAATGCCCTTGCATGGGGAGTCGTGACTGCATCCATCTCGGCGATTTGAGAGGAAGTGCGTTTTTCGTGAGGAGGTAATCCCGAGAGACGAATTTATTGGAGCCGTTTACTTGCTTTTTTTCTCAACTCACGCCTTCAGCCTTTTCCATTTCCAGTGCTCCGAGTTGTCTCGACTGCGCGAAGCCTCTCGTAATTGGCATTTCATCGCCTTTTTCCCTTTCCACTCGGTATCTCGAAGGAGAAGTCCCCTGCTAGACTAGTTTGCATTTCATCGCTTGCAGATCTAAGGTATTGAGTATGGTTTTTATGTTAACCTGCTCACATAAAGAAAGATTTTTTTCGGTTTTGTTTTGTGCTCCCTGTTTTTGTTGGAAGATATTGAAGTCTATGGGATTTCTCACTGGGGTTTTGTTAATCTGAGGGAGATTTCTGGCTGGGGTTTTGTTTTGTTTTGCATTTTTCGTATGTATACACTATTGAAATAGTTTTTCGATTGTTATGATTTGTGTAATATTTATAATGTACATTTCACCTTCGCTTTGATATAGTTGCAGCTTTTTACAAAGGAGGTTGACGTTTAAGAAATGAGATGTTACGAGTTTTAAAAATTTGTTGTCTCTATTTAAGTATTCTCGTCTCGCTTAAAATGGGTCTCTATTTAACATTTTATATCACTCGTTTAATAACTGAGAGTTTACCGCTTTTAAAACCTTATATTTCCGCTTAAACTTTTGTCAATCTTCGCATGTCGAATGTGTTGTTATTGTCGCGAGGCTTGTGATTATGGCGGTCGACCCTAGTTAATGGGCGATGCTATTTGGCACCTGGGTTGTGGAGACCTTAGTGAATTGAAAGATAACATGACCCCTCGACATCTGGGAGATTATTCGAAAGACACGCGTTTGCAGCATTCATTTGAAAGTGGAAGCTATATACCAAGAGAGGCCCTTCTTGATTCTCTTGCAAAGCATGCGATGGTCGCACTCAATAAATTCAAGATCGGGGAAAGCATGCTGAGTTTCAGGCCTCAAGATGTGGCCCTCGTTCTTGGTCTACGTTGCGATGGCGACGCGATGGTCTTTCGAAGAAGAAAAACCGGTCGGCGTTTGAAGGGCGGTATCTATCAAAGACCTACGAGAGACAGAGACTCCATCAAGAGCACTCAGTGCAACTTGTTCGACGGAGGGGAAGAAGATAATTTTGTCAAACTCCTAATGGTGTACCTGCATGGGAGATGATCCTCTTCCCAAATACATCATGCTCGGTTCGAACGGATCGTTGCTTACGTCGATGATCTACCGGCCCATTGGGGCGATACACGTAGGGCGTGAGCGACGCTGAGTGGCTTATGGAGGATATTCCACAAGCGGTAGCCGAGTGCAAGATAGATGCTTGCCGGGAAGAAGACCCGACACAGTGTACATTAAGGGTTGCTCGGTCGCTTTAACGTCTCGGTTTTACTGGTGGCCGAGAGCGGGAAGAAAGTCCGTTTCGGCAAGATCCCAAGGATCTTTGCTGCTACGGTGAAAGTACTTACCGGAAGCAAGCGACGGTAGAAAACGAGCTTGTCATCGCTCGATGGAAAAAGAGGTAATAAATCATAGACAATGTTTAACATAAGTCTTTAATGTTTAAACATTTTTATTTAGCGTTTAACTTTAGTATTTACCGTTTAAAAACTTATTAAATACGGGTTTTTAAATATTTTGTTCTCCCTTTAATTATATTCTATAACGTTTAAATATATAAGCAGCTACTGTTTAAATATAGTTTTTATAGTTTAAAATGAATGATTTAACTGAAATTGTTTGGTTTACATATGTTAGTTTCTCGAAATTTGGTTCGGCCGAATCTTTGAAGAAGAAATATTTGTTGGGGCAACCGGCGGATGGATGCCATACTCCGGAACCACTTGCTCGGCGGGATGAGAGGGCGGCAGCCTCTATCATGCTAGCTGGGACGCCGTTCTCCCTACTTCCCGACCCTGCAGCGCCACGCGTTCCTCGGCACGGAGAAGCCCTCTCCTACCCCGGCAAATTGCAACAACCCCCTACCACGACAACAGCAGTCCCCGATTGCTGGCACTCCCCGACCATGGCGGCCCTCCGTCGTGGCAGCCCCATCGGTGACATTAGGTGAAGATGTCACGCAACTCTTATCTGAGCATGCCGGATATTGATGACCAAGTTTCCTCGGCAGTCGCTCGTGTTGAAGCTGGAAGGACGTTCGCGACATTGCTGCAATCCCTCGAAAGAACCGGACGCCGGGACGAGCAGTGCGTCGAGTGGCAGCGATGACATCATCGGGAAGAGTCGTTTCCAAAGCGGCCACATTCGAAGAGACTTGCGAAAGAGAGGAGAACAATCACGCCTCTGTCTCCACCGCCGGTGACGATGAAACAATAGCGACACCATCGGTGGTGATCGTTTGTTGTTGAGAAGGACATCGTAGATGATGTGGCCGATCTGCATTGCTGAGAAGGCCGTTGACTCTCTTCTCGATGAAATCCTCGACACAGGTGGAACCGGTGCCCACGAGATGCGGCATCAAAGATGGACACAATCCCTAAAGATCAAGAAACAAGTTAAGGGTGTGTCTCCCATTGATGTTGTTGTCGTGGCCGCGGCTGAGAAGATCGTCGTGAATCCGTTCGTGCGTGGCCGATACCAGCAGACCCAGCGGGGACACGATCCCAGCACAACAAGAACCATGTAAGGATGTGCTGCGGTTAATCTTGTCGCCGATGCGTCCCCGCGTCGAGCTGGGGACACGATCCCACAACAAGAACAACCATGTAAGGATGTATCTGCGGTTGATGTTGTCGCCATCGTCCCCGCGTCGAAGGAAGATCTCTGCTGAAGACCGGACCGAGGAGCGAGAGAGATGATCAGAGGCCCGATCAAAGAAAATTGGACCGACGGGCTCGGAAAGCTTTTATTCGAAGAAGAAGAAATGGGTTGGCACTGAGTCGTCTTAACAAAATCGAGCGGGGAGTTGATGAGGATCTTCCTCAGCTGCTCTATGGAGTCGGAGTAAGTGTAAAGTTTTTATGATATTATTTAAAGGTTTTATTGTAGTGTTTAACTATTACCTAATAGTGTTTAATACCTTTATGTTATCATTTAATTTGTCTACTTAACGTTTAATTATATATAATATCATGTAACAATTGATAATATCGATTTAAATATTTCTGATATGGTCTTATTATATACATTGTCGTTTAACCTCGATTGTTTGTAGTGTGGAAGAATGACATATTGCTCGGCTCTCACCGCGACAAATTATACTCACCGCTGAGGGGAAGGAGATGGTCATCGATGATGTGATGGGCGCTTTCAGTGTGCATAATCTAGAGTCGGGTGAAGCGAGCCCGTATCCTACATGAAGCGCCTCCGTCACGCAGAGCAGCTTATTTGTTTTATGTCGAAGCGAGACGGCGACTAACCGATATATGGCTATGATCGGGGATGTTGTGCATAAGCGCATGAAGTTCAAAATTGTCATCCTCCGAGTAATCATGAATGACCACTTCCATGTCAGTACGTCACCGGACGATGATAAACAAAAATACTGAGCGTTATTCTTACGTATCAAAAGTACGATAAGGACGACGCGTTGGACGTGGTAAGTTCTTTAATTATGTCAGATTAATATACGTGTGGTATTTAAATCGGTATTCTAATCTCGACTTGCATATCTAGATAGCGGAATCTGACTCGACGATTGTGCCGATATGGAGTTCGTCGGGTCGGCGATAAAAGTACACTGCGTCGTGTCGATGCGAAACCCCAGCGCGAAAACAAAGGAGGCGTCGCATTACTGCTGAGTCGTCATGCGGTTTTATCGAGCATTACTGGGAGGGTGAGAAGTTACTGACTACAGCAGACGGGCGTTCCTTACCTCGGATTAGATGTATATTACGCGTACTTAAGGAGGAAGTAGGCGCGTCCCAATCACGATGAAAGAGGGGTCGTCACAAGCGGAGTTAATTTTTGTTTTGAATAACATGTCAGTATGTCCGATACAATTTTGTTTTGAATGTAAATCTGGACAAATTCAATTCATTGTTTTCGTGTTGAAGAACATGACTTGTATATCTGCAATGTAAATTTTGTTTGTTTTTCAATTGTAAAGCGAGTTAAATTTTCATTCGAGTTCGTTTCATTGTTTAATTTCGTTGTAGTTGTGTACGTTTCCGTTTCGTTGTTTAAATATACCATATATCGTTTAAACATCGATTTGAAATATTTCAAATTACAGTGTATCCGTTTAAAATAACAATGTCTCTGTTTAAATCATTCAATTCGTTGTAAAGAGTAAGTAAGAGTTTAAATATGGAGGAGTTGCCCGTTAATACACTGATGTTTCCGCATCGCGTGGTTGACTTATTACAAATGCCTAGTCGTCATGGGTTCGTTTCAAGATCGTCCGATTGTGACCGGATCCATGGCGTGCAGCGCAATGTAACTTCGCGGACATCAAACGCTTCGACTCGATCCTCTTTTCGTCTAGGCCGCCCGGCTTACTTCTCGTCATACGGTGATCATGCAAAGCTCGATTCCGGAAACTGCAAGGCTGTCGTCGTCGGGTATGGGGAATATAACTTCCTTGTATGCAGGTTTGTAATTGTATCGATGGTGAAGTACCCGCTAATAAATCGATGTACGTTGGTGTCATCGTGCGTTATTGGCTGTAGCGTGTTTCTGAGGATACCATAGACTTGCTACCCGTTCGACGTGAACGAGTCCCTAATGGCGAGATCCAGCAGGAGTTCTTTACTGATCAGAGTCGAGCCATTAACGATCATCGACCGACGACCAACCACGAAGATTTCGGTTGTCTCAACGATGATCTCTGCAGCCCGAATGTATGCGGGGCGTAAATAGGTCTCGGGTTTGTTCGACTTGTCGTCAGTTTCACATAACGTGCGCATCGACTTAGACACGACAAATAAGGTTAAACAAAGGTGATGGTTAAATAATTCGTAAACATGGTTAAATATTATTGTAAATATTTTAAGCGAAAGGATTAATATTTAAAGTCGAAGAAAAGTGTAATTAAACAAAGATTGAGAATGTTTAAAGGGTAGCACTACTAAATGTTAAGTGTAAACCAACATTCAGCGAGACCTTATGGAAGTCGTCACTCGTCGCGGTAAAGTGGCGAGCTTCCTTGATCCAAGCGTTGAGCGACTCGCGGCGTTTGAATACATCTCACAGCGATGCGCCTCGACGAGATGAGATTACCCGATATGCCATATCGGTTGTTAATCGACCCGATGATGAGCTTGGTGATGCGGCCCGTGGTTCATTCACGGTATCATCGAAGTCTTTAGCGTGGATGCCAGCATAATGTGGAAGCATATAGACCAGCACTCCTCCCTCAGATGCGCTTCCCAAGTTTGACATTGGCTTCGTAAAATTGCCCAAATGTCGAAGGCGATCGTGTGGCGAAGAAGGGAAGACTCTCGCAGTGCGCTCAGGCCCTTGGACTGTCCGAAGCGAAGGTAATTATCTCATGATAATCTCCATCCTCGTGATCAAGGCGTCGCCCAACCTAGATATGAACCATTCGATTGGCGTCGGTCTCGTTATCGAGTATCACGAAGGCGACGTGGACCATTGTTTCCATCTTTCCTGTGCGCATGGGTAGTGTGCGATATTTTCGAGGAGGTGGGTACCGTCGAGCTCTTGACTGCGAGCCCTCTTGAATCCCGCAATACCGCAGCAGCGGAAAGAAAGGGTACCGCGTTTAAAAGCGATCACCGTCTCTTTTCACGATCGCCAGCGCTAGCAGGTTGTCTCGGCCGCCTCATCGCGTACAGCGAAACAGTCGTGGGCGGAGATGTCACTCGTGACGAGGACCACACGGGCGTACTCTTTTCCCAACCAAGCCTGCTTGTATGGTATGTGGACACCATGTTCCTGCGTAGTCCTTCCGAATGTCGATGGTCGCTTATACGAGGACGGTCCCTTGAGCTTACGAATCACTCGTCGCTACTTAGTTTTGGAGCGGCTTTTCGGATCGGCGATTAGACCTATACCACCACCGCAAGTGTGTGGCCAGGTTGATTGTTTTGATCTAAAGTATTTTTGTTATACTCTTTTGATGCATGAAAGAGCGTCGGTAATGACACATCATCGGCCCAGCATTCGCGTCGGGCCACGATGTTTTTACGCTTCTTTATGAATTTAGTCAAAATTCCTTTTGATTGCGTGATTTGATACATCCACGGAAATGTTCGACGTCAAAAGCGTTCATCGATATCAATGAAGCGCCGGAATGATCGTGACGAGGAAGGAAGACATCCGCGCCCGTCAGAGATCATAGGAATAGATATGAGCACTCGCGAGAATGCGAATTCCTGCTAACACTTCGGTCAGAATGAAAAGATCGATATGTTAAGCGGAGAATATAATGTTTGAGTGATAATGACAATATTTAAGCGTTAAATTAAATACTTAAGCGGGTTAACTAATAAGCGTAAGCGACCAGTGCAAGATTTTTAACTAGTAGCCGGACATATTTAAACACTAAAGCGACAGAACCCAGTAGACGATTAAAAGAGAAGGAACTCTGACAGGAGCGTTTTCATTAGGATTCGCGATGGCGTTTTGCATCTCGACAGCCAAGATCAACTCACAGACATTTGAAGATGGGTGCCGTAGCAGCGTCCGTTGAAGTCGGCGCTGGTTTATCGGGATGAGCGTTTTATGTCCATGCGGATGTGATGAACTTAACCGACAATAGAAACTTGAGGACCTCTTATCGCGAATCTCGGTAACACCAACTCCCGAAGTCGAGCCGTGAGCATTTAGCACTGTTCTTTGTACCGTTGAATCTAGTAATACCACAAAACTCTCCATAATATATCGATTCGAAAAGCAAAAGGTCGATACAAACCAAATGAAATGAAGAACAAAAATAAGCGAAGAAGAAGAAGAAGATGTAAACAAACAAACAATGATCGGATAAGCGAGTCGTATATATATATTATGTCAGGATGAAGACAAAAAGTGCATAGAGGTTAGGACTAGACGTGATGTGATTAGGGCGGTATTTTCCTCCATCCCAAGAGCAAAAAGTAAAAATATATGTCACTGTCGCGATGACAGACATATTGTCATCGCTCGACATGAGTATCTGTTTAAATGTAGAGTATTTTATGAGCAATACGTAACC
>NC_052474.1:21199950-21253526 GCF_009730915.1 Dioscorea cayenensis subsp. rotundata
GAAGTTACGGCTGTTGTAAACGCCAAGCTTTTGTATGTTTAAAGCGAGATACACATAGTGTTTTAAAATAGCTGGGTTAGCTTCGTTTAACTAGAGTACTATATCATGTAAATAATATGTTATTGTTTAGTCGAACGCGTCAGCGACATCGCGGCGTTGCTAGATGGGCTACCTCCCGGTCGTCGTTTAAAACATATTTCACGTATTTTCTTAAACACCGTTGTCATTGTTTAAAGAGTAACTTGAGTATTGTTTAACTTTTTCTATCGTTCTGATGACGTTGTTTCCATTGTTTTACTAGGTCTCTGCTTAAAATTTCGAGAGTTCACGCCACCAATCACGATTGCTTTTCGCTTTTATTTATAAAAGATTTACAACATTTACAACATTTACAAAAGATTTACAACATTTACAACGTCCGCTTCTGGACTTTGGAGCGCTCACGACTCGACCCTGTATATCGAAACAAGTGCCTCAGACATTCGAACGCTCACAGTGGCCTGATAACAAAGCGCATCAACCTTCGAACACGCAAAGCGTACTAACATTAGGTTAAACAACACACATTCATGAAAACGACTATTAATCAATGTGTCGTGGTAGGGACTTAAAGCGCACGTGATCCCGATAGCTAAACAGCGAGCGTCATAGCCAGACAATCGACGCGAATTTTCTTAAAGCGTTAACGGAAAGTCTCAAGCGGTAAAATGTCAGACCCTCGTACAAGGACGTTTACTTTGATCTCCTCCTCTAGAGAATCCTCACGATCACGCGATACGTGAAAACTTTCTTTTCATACCCAAGTCGAAATGCTCTCTTAATTGCTTTCCTCGTCCATCACTGGAGAATCCTCTGCGATTCGAGCAGATGTAGAGGACTTGCACTAGGCAGAAAGATAGTTTAACTAGTTCTGTGACTACGGCTAATCGATCTCTCGAGATAGGGCAAGAAGACCGCGAAACATCCTTTCGGGATAGAGTGGTTTGCCCATGGGAAGGGAGGAAGAGGAGGAGGAGGAGGAGGAGGATGACGAGGGACGATTTGTGGGTTGGTTGTCCAGCTGGGGGAGGTTCTTCACAGTTATTTGATGGTGCTGAAGTCCACAAGCTGGTACTCTTCGTGATCCGAGAAAAAGTTAAGCACGCGTTAGCAAGCGCTTTGGTGATCGAGCGATGCAGATATCTAACGGAGATGTTCTGTTACTGCTGCATAAGAATTAACGCCGCTAGTTAATTCTACGCACGGATACCATACACTCTGCACACTACGCGCCATACGCCAACAATTCAGGATCGAACGAAAAAGATCACAGCTTTTCACGTAGAGACTTTCAGAATTTACGCGTTTATGAATGAGTTATACACGAAAGATAACGTTAAACGAGAGATGGGAAGTATTAAACGGATGTGATAATTATTAAACATATTAGTAAAATATTTAAGCGGATAATAGCAAATAGTTAAACATTATTTAAAAATATCTGAATAGATAACCGTAAAGCGAGAAGAACTTTTACAATGAAATGAACTCGTCGTAATTATCTGCTCTGCTCGTCGTAATACAACTTTACGACCATAAAGCTAGAAGGCAGTAACGATCGCCTACTCTCTCGATAATAAAATCGATCATGCTCGATTTTGAAGATGAAGCCTGCAGCCTATGACCCGATGGAAATCAATTTCCTTTTACGACCGGAATTTATATATTTCGGAGTATGATAATGAGGAGAACAACAAGATGTAATGTAACTCTTGCCATTTTCTATCGAAAACCAAGAGAAAGTCCCTTCAAAAAGGTTGAACGTGATGTGATTTTGGTGACTTTCGCTTCATCAATTTTCGAGGGCTAAAATGGGATTTCACAATATGGACGCATTTGAAGTGAGCGGTGGGGGTAAAGGGAAGTTAAACACTAAAGTCTGGCTCACGTGGTGTCATAAAGTAGAAGGGGTTTTGGGAAGTTTTGAAAATTACGAGGGGTGAACAGTAATTTTCCCTATATATATATATATATATTAGTTTACATCAGATGATATAAAATAAGAGAAAAGAATATTGAAAGCAACGTATAAAATTGGAATTTAGTGATTCTTTCTTGCCAACATACCTACCACAAAGGCACAAACCTAAAAATGTAAAATCTCGTGGTCCACTTGAAAATTTCAAATCTTTTGGAAAGCTAAATTCAATCATGGCACACAATATGATTATATATATATATATAGCAAAATATCCTATAGACGTCCATAGATAAAAAATTTATAGACATCAAATCATTAATTGTTGAATTGTGATCTAATAACCGACATTGATAAACGGTAATATTATATAATGTACTGTTCTAAATAGTAATTACTGTATTTGTTACAGTATTAACTACTATTTATTAATATTAGTTGTTGGATTTAGATTCAATAACTGATAATGGATGTCCATTAATTTTTTATCTTTGGACATTTATAGATGAATGATTATATATATATATATATATGACAAGTAATTTAAAATATTTGAAACACTTAATCAAATAATTAGTGGAATAAAATGTTTGTTTATTCCACGAGATATTCTAAAGCATGATTTAATGATAATTAATAAGGCCTTTACCATTTAATTTATACTTTTATACAGAAATTTTAAAATAATTTACCATAACTACCTAAGTTATAGTTTCTAACTATGACCCGTTGTCGGTATATAATTAAAAAAAACTATAAAAAAAACACCCATATTTATTCATATAATTAAAAATAACAGTGTATTTTTCTTCTGGTTTGATTGTTGATATCCAAGAGCCTATAAACCTTTAATTATTTCAGGGTAAAGTTACTGAGAGTGAAACTCACATCACTTTTTGAAATGTACCTTTAAAGGTTGGACCAACTACCATTGGTCATATTTATTTTTCAATAAAAAAAAATAATGTATAGTTCAGTTTTATATAAAATTTTCCAATTGATCAGTCATAGAAACATTCAATAAATAAACTTAATATATATATAGTTTTTATATAAATATAATAATAATCACATATTTTTGTAATTATTTATTTTTGATCTATACATCCTAACAACTTTCAAAATTATTTTGAAGAAAAACCACAACCAAATAACTACCAAAAAAACCCTCCAATCACTTATTTTTTTAGTCATATGAGAATTAATCATTCAACCAGCACACCCTCAACGAGGAACAAATAATTTGAGCTGTGAGCATGTACTCATAATCAGTGATCTGTTACCATTATTGTTTTTAATGATTCTTGAACTCGAGATATTTTAATTGTTTTACCTTTGTTTTTCACAATAAAATCAAATATTGCTAGGTTATGAGCTTTTTAGTTTCCAACCACTCTTTACTTGCTTTATCTGATATATAATGTGTTTAAATTGATAATATATATGTTAAACAAATTTTTTTCCGCCTGACAAAATAAAAAGTTCTAAAAGACTTTAAAAAAAAAACAAACAAGCTTTGAAAGATGACCATTATTTTTTTTTCCTTGCTTTTGTTTTTATTTACAACATGGGTAAGTCTTTCTACATACACTTTATTTACATCTTAAGATTCTCAACCAAGAGAACCATTGCTATATAATTGTAGTTAATATATATATATATATATATATAGATATATATATGAGGGTCATTTTTTTATGGACGTCCATAGATAAAAAATCTATAGATACCTCATTATCAATCGTTAGATTTCAATCCAATAGCTAATATTTATAAACAGTAATTACTACAATAACTTATACAGTAAAAACTGTTTGAAACAATATAAAAAACAGTAATAATATTCATCAATGTTGACTGTTAGATCGTGATCCAACGACTGATAATTAGACATTTATAAATTTATTTCTCTGTGGACGTCCACAGAGAATGTATATATATATATATATATATATATATATATATATCAAAGAAATAAGTAAATAACTTGGCAACTACTTCCCAATGGGATGACGTTTGACAAAATGAATGAAATGATCACGTGGGCTGCTGCTATAAGAGCCATTCAACTCTTTGTAATGACAATTATATAAAGCACTTATCATTGTACGGAGGGGCGGGCTGCTGTTATAAGAGCCAATCAACTCTTTGTAATAACAATTATATAAGGTACTTATCATTGTACCGTTTAAATAAAAGGAGCTTTAATATGTTCATAGTTGCAAGCTAATTATATGATTAAATTGATTAATTTGGTTTAAATTCATGTAGATGGTAATGTTAAGTATGTTCATAGTTTTTTCAAATCTATGGACTTTTGATAAATTTGACAGCTTCTATTTGTCGAGTAGCTAGTAGAATTATTCTTAATTATTGTATTTTAGCACTGTTAGCTTCTAAAAAATATTATATATGAAATGATGTTCCGAGATTTCAAATTTAACGGCACCTAGAGATGATGAGCTTTATATATTCACATATTTATTGAGCGATTTATTTGAAAATAAACAGAAAAATAATACGAAGTTTTGAAGATTTAGATTTTTTTAATTATACAAATAAATTTGTGTACAAAGTTTATATAATTATGGGAAAACTAAGGAATTTTTTGAAAAAACACCGCATAAAAAAAATTCACAACTCATTTGACTGGAACGCAACAATCGTATTTTTAAAAAAAAATGTACACCTTTTTCTGCTATAATTTTTAAAACTGCTTATATGATTCTTTCTTGGATTTCTGCAGATTCTGAATCACATCAACAAAGGTCTCGGAAGGTGTTCGAAAAGATAAAAGCTCTCCTTAAACTTTTTGCACTCAGATCCACCGACCTCACTCGACGATATGGCGACCAACCTCGACTCAGGAGTAATTGCATCACTGCCTCTCGAGATGGCCTCCTGTCTCCCGATGGTCGACTACGGCCTGCAGTTTCCTGCGCTTTTTTTCCTTTTCTTTTTTCTCTACTCCTTATTTTCCTCATCTCTGGTGAGGATAACTGTTTACTTTTTCCTCTGTTTGTTATGTTTGTTATTTTCACCCTTTTACTTTGTTTTCCCAGTTTCTTTTCTCATTAATAAATTCGTGGTTTATCTACTTTATTCAAAAAAAAAACTCATTTGTTTATTGATAAAATCAAACAAAAAAATATTAAATTATTTTGTTTTTTTTACAACACTTTGAAATCCGGAAATCAATCCAAATTCATTGTTTGCGTATATAACAATAAGTGCGTAGATAATGAAGCACAATTAGTGTTAAAATTTTATTTTTAATTTTTTTAACTTTATAATTAAGATATAAATTTATAAATATAAGTTACGATTCTACCATATATTCAAATCATCACCAAAAAATATTAAAAAATTCCGACGAACTTTAAAACTTGCATTGAATGGCACTCTAACCAAAACATTTTGGCATATGT
This sequence comes from Dioscorea cayenensis subsp. rotundata, assembly GCF_009730915.1. NCBI lineage: Eukaryota > Viridiplantae > Streptophyta > Magnoliopsida > Dioscoreales > Dioscoreaceae > Dioscorea > Dioscorea cayenensis. The sequence continues at coordinate 21,205,336 of NC_052474.1, forward strand.
TATTAGAATTTTTCAACAATAATTGATGCAACGAATGACCCTTGCTATTGATTTGAGATAATATAATTTTATTTTTTGAAAAAATTAAAAAAACTTGTGGTTCGCATTTTGCCGACAAAGTTTTTTTATTTTTAATTTATATAATTTCTTCGGTTAACAAACGTTAACTCTTTCTTATTTGGTGAAAAGTAAAATCATTTATCATTTCAGTTAAAAGTCTACCACTTGAGATTATATATATATATATATATTGTGATTTTATTTTTTAGTAAAATTTTGGGGAAAAATTAATAGAAAGAAATAAAATCATATGGCCTATGCTTTAAATGAAATAATGATTCCGCTCTTACCAAATATGTAAAAAATAGCACGTTAACATTTTTTCTTTTTATCAGCCAGAGAAATCATATAATTTAAAAATTAAAAAAAATAACAATTTTTGACTTATTTTCACAAAAATGAGAAACCACACGGTTTTTTTTTTAAAAATTTTTGTTTTTCTTTTTCATATAGAATACATTCATTACTAAAGCCAACTGCCTATTGAGAATAAAAGATTAACAATTTGACCTACAATAAAAGAGTGTTATTTTATTCATCCCAAAATAGCAATTTAAAGATTTGACTCCGTTTTAATTTTTTAATGCAACGGTGGTTAGCTTGATTTGTGGCTTGAAGTGTTCAAATGCTAAACTTAAAAGAAAATCTAGTTCATAACTTATAAATTTAGAAAAATCATAATCTAAAATTCAAGAAATATTTGAAGATACAAATGATCTTAAAACTTGAAAAATAAAATAAATTAAAATAAAGGACACTAAGTAAATGGTGACATATTCAAGTATTACAGTTCTTTTTTTGTATGATGGCCAGATAGAAAAAAAAAAATTGGGGAAAAAAGTTTCTACTTCTTTTAAGTACAGCCAAATCCATGAATTTATGGTTTTTTAATGATATTAATAAAATAAATTTGTTATTTTATTTTATCTTTATTTGCATTGATTCTTAATGGGAAGTTTTTATAATAGAATTTACGGTAAGAGTAATGCTATATACAACTAACTGGTTGCACGAACCACGTGGCTGGTGACGTGTAATCCAGTTAATTTTAATTAGTTTTAACTATGATGATAATATCTTTTTGTTAGTCACTTTTATCTCTCCCTCTTTTAAAATATATTTTTTCACCTCTCCCGTGCCCTCACACTCTCTCTCTTTCTTTCTCCCGTGCCCTAGCCGCTGCTCTCCCATGTCGTAGGTGCCGCCGCCGGAGAGCTCTCCCGTGCCCTAGCCGCCAGAGTTACTTCGATCTCGGATGCCACTCTCCCACACCTCTCTCCCGTGCCCTCACTCTCTCTCTCTCCCGTACCCTAATCGCCGCTCTCCCATGCCGTAGTTGCCGCCGCCGGAGATCTCTCCAAGCTTTGTATTCATTTAAACCTCCAAGCTTTTCAGGAACTTTCTTCATTATATGCCAAAGGCAAAGTCGATGATGGGACTTTGGGAAAACCACTCTATCAGCGCCTTGAATAGCCATACATTGGTCTGTAATAATTGATTTAGGAGCTTTGCCTGACATACACTGCAACCAAGTTTTAAATAGCCAAACATAAGTTTCAGTATCTTCCTTCGACAATAACCCACAACCAAATAATATTGTTTGTCCATGGTGGTTTACACCAACAAATGGAGCAAATGACATGTCATACTTATTCGTTAAGTATGTTGTATCAAAAGAAATCACGTCACCAAATGCTTCATAAGCGGCAATAGACCTTGCATCTGCCCAAAAAACATTTCTGAAACGGCCTTCCCCATCCATGTCAATCAAATGAAAAAAATTTACGTTTCTTTGTTGCATGCGAGAGAAATATTTTCCAAGTGCCTCTGCATCGCCAACTCCAAGCCTAAATTCCCTTGCTTTGGCAATGTAATTCCTACAGTCTTTCTCAGTGTATGTTAAATTTTTATATCCCCCACTTTCAACCGCTAGGAAATGAAAATTTTTGCTAAGGCTAATTCCCGCTTGGTCATTTAATTCAAGTCTTCTTTTCACATATGCATCAATTTCCTTATTGCACTTCTGAAAACGAGATTTTTTCGGCTAAGAGCATGATTATGCTCTAAATGAGCACCCAAAATAGTAAACTGCCCATCATTGCTAACAATAATGTTAATTTTGGCCGGACAATTTACTTTAGTTGATAGTCTTGGATTGAAGGAATTTTTTGATGTAGATATCCGTTTGCCACCTCTTGCACATGCTAGCGTATAATACTTCAATTTTCCATCATCTCCCAATCTTGTGCTTTTTTTTGTGATGCCAAACCCTTCTCCTATAGAATACTGAAGATAGAAATTGTAAACTTCTTCCTCAGAACCATATATCATACCGACCTTTGGCACAATTTTTTCAGATGATTCTAATTGAACCAAATTTTCTCTATGAGGTATTTCTAAGCTTGAAGATCCATCTCCCATCTCATTTTTTTCTTGCTCAGAAAAACTAACTACCAATTCTTCCATGTTCTTGTTGCTTTAGGTCTATATTGAAGGACAAATGATAAATACAACAAATTAATATATTCAAAGACAAATGTTAAATACAACGAATGATAAAGACAAATGAATTAATGGACAATTAAGTCACCCAACCTTAGGTCTATATTGAAGGACAAATGATAAATACAGCAAATTAATATATTAAAAGACAAATGTTAACTACAACAAATGATAAAGACAAATGAATTAATGGACAACTAAGTCACCCAACCTTGCATCACTTAGGTGAATATTCCTACAATCCTATTTTTAGGATTTCTATTTTTTCAAACAAATCATTTTTTCAAAAATAAATAAATTTGACCAAAACCCTTGCAATGTTTTATTTAAGTATTTACTGTTTTAAATATATAAACAAATGGTGAATTAATCGCCAATTAAGTAACCCAGTTTTGCATCATCTTACAAACCTATGTTAAGAATTCAATTTTTGTAAAACAAAATCAATTGTAAAACCAAGGTTTCATCTAGATTATGGATTTAAGTTACAAAGAAATCTACCACCATGATTATGCATTGAATGTAAATTTCCAGTCTCATGATTCATACAAGCTTCTTTATACCTGATTCCAGTGACAATGAAGGGGAGCAAAGCGACGATAAGGTCAATAAGTGACGAGTAACAGAACAAGCTTGATTTGAGAAGAGACGTAGGAGTGAGGAGACCGGCATCCGTGGTCGGAGAATCTCTAGCGGCTAGGGCACAGAAGAGCTTGGGACCGGGAGAGTGGCATCTGAGACGGGAGAACTCTCCGGCGGCGGCAGCTACGGCATGGGAGAGCGGCGACTAGGGCACGGGAGAGAGAGAGAGAGAGAGAGAGAGAGAGAGAGAGAGAGAGAGTAAGGGCACGGGAGAGAGAAAGAGGGAGAGAGAGAGAGAGTAAGGGCATGGGAGAGTGATTAACAAAAAGATATTATCATTATAGTTAAAACTAATTAAAACTAACTGGATTACACGTCACCAGCCACGTGGTTCGTGTGGCTGGTTTGTGTAACCATTTAGTTGTATATAGCATTACTCTTTAGGGGCCGTTTGGTTCGTGGTAATGACATATTACCACGTAACGTGATTACCATGGTAATATGAGTGGGAATGTTATATGGTTGGGAATATTGTGGTAATTTAATATAACCATGTTTGGTTGGGAACTCTTATTACCGGGAATAATTCATTACCGTGTTTGGTTGCTATGGTAATCTATTTGTTAAAATATACAAAGTTATAAGATTACCACGGTAATCCAAGATAGACACCAAATTTAGTGGTAATGGGATTAGCACTTTCTTGGTAATATTTATAAGTTGGTAATGTGATATTACCATCCAGATTACCACTTGTGCAATGCCAAACGTGGTAATATTTTTAGATTACCACGTAACACGTGGTAATCTTTCTACATTACCGCGAACCAAACGGCCCCTTAGGGTAATCAAAGTTACAGAATCTTTAATAGAAATAGCACGCTCATTTAAAATATAAATAATTAAAAATTAATTTATAAATTCATTATGTTTTCCAAGTGAATGACCCCCACAATATATTATTAAAATCATTATTTCATTGTTAAAATAAAAGCTGAATATAAGGAGAGAATCAATCTTGTATCAAATGGGTCAAAATATCAAAATAGTCTCTTTATTTGTGTTTTTTCGGCATTTTAGTCCCTCTAATATAAAATCTGTTTTTTTGTCCTCGTATTTATATAATTTTATTCTTTTAGTCCCTCCAATTGACAAATCTATCTTTTTGGTCTTTCCAGCTAATGAACTAGAGGGACCAAAAAAGATAAAAATATATAAATACGAGGACCAAAAGAGCAGATTTTATAGCTAAAAGATGAAAATGTGTAAATACGAGAAAAAAAAAGAGCTGATTTTATATCAGAGGGATTAAAGAGGTGAAAAAACGCAAAATAGAATGACCATTTTGGATATTTACACCCTATCAAATATAATCAATTTAGTTTTTTTTTTAATTTATTTTTAAAACTACATCACAATAAATGTGACTTGACCTATGAGAGTTATAGCCAATGACTATCCACCTACTGGTTATATAACCAACCAAAACACTGAAGGGACTTTTTTTTTAAAATATATATATATATTGTTGTTTTAAATTAATTACTAAAATAAGCATTTCTATAATTATTTATCAAAATAGATATTTCTATTTTTTTAATATCAAATTGTAATTTTTTTAAATAGTTGTGGGTTCCACTATTTTTTAAATATTAGAATTTTTTTTTTTTTAAAAAAATTGTAGGTCCCACAAGTTTTTTAATATGAAAATTTATATTTTTAAAAAACTAGGATGAGTCCTACTAGTTTTTTTAAATTAAAAATAATTTTACACTAAAACCCTTATAATTTCATAAAAAATTTTATAACTAGTTTTATTCCCACTTCTACTTTCACTAATTCTATTTTCACTAATTATAATAGATAAAAATTATGGGTAATTTTCGGTCAAAATTTTAAATGATAAAAATTGTTGTGGTTAAAACTTTTTATATAAATAAAAATTAAAATTATCTCTAATATTAGATTAGCCAAAAATGTAATCGTTAGCGTAGTGAGAGAATCGAGCGATTGATCGGGATAAGTATGGTGCAGTTGTTCAGGGACAAATTGTTAGAATCTCGATAGCCATTTCGGTAACTCATTATATGACTCCTCCCACATGGCTATCAACATTACAACAATTTATCACTGGGACAACTTACCACCAATAATTTATTCCATCAATCCCTCAATAATACTCTCTATCTACCCAAACAATTACATCTTTGACTATTCTATTATTGGAGATCATTTTAATTTTTATTTATATAAAAAGTTTTAACCACAACGATTTTTATTTTTTAAAAATTTTGACCGAATATTACCCATAATTTTTATCTGCTAGAATTAGTGAAAGTAGAACTGGAAATAAAACTAGTTATAAAAAATTTTATGAAATTATAAGGGTTTTAGTGTAAATTTTTTTTTTAATTTAAAAAAACTAGTAGGACCATCCCAATTTAAAAAAAAAATTTAATATTAAAAAACTAGTGGGGCCTGCATTTTTTTTAAAAAAAAATAAAATTTAATATTAAAAAAATTAGTGGACCTCACAACTATTTAAAAAAATCAAAATTTAATATTAAAAAAAAATAAAAATACCTATTTTGATAAATAATTGTAGAAATTCCTATTATAGTAATTAATTAAAAAAAGCAATATTAAAAAAAAAACCAAATAATTAAAGGCATTCAATCACAAAAACATAATTTTTTTAAATTTCAAAAATAAAAATTTTTCATGTGTTTTTTCACACATATTTTTCATATGAAAATATATTTATTAAAATATTTGGTCCTAGAAAAACATTTGAGATTAATTTTTTTTAAATATTAAATCTAACTATAAATTATTATAATATCAAGTAAATAAATAAATAATTGCAAAAGCACTAATTCAACACATGAAGAATATTCACATAGCACCCACTATATAACAAGATGTACCACCCACCACTTATCAAAACACATATTCCTACATTACAAACTTTCACCACCACCACCAATGGCCATCTCAGACCAGTCCGTCACCACCGGCAACGGCGGCTCCGGCGAAGTCTGCACGGCCGCCGCCGGCGAGAACCGCCCATCTCATCCCAATTACATTCCCAATCACATAGATAACCCTTCATATGTGCGCATTCTTGACACCACTCTCCGAGACGGCGAGCAAGCTCCCGGGGCCGCCATGACTACAGAGCAAAAGCTCGATGTCGCCCGACTTCTCGCCCACCTCGGCGTTGACATCATCGAAGCCGGCTTTCCTTGCTCCTCTCCGGAAAGTTTCAACGCTGCTAAAGCCATTGCAATTGATGTTGGGTGCCACCCGGTGATAGCCGGAGGTCATGTGCCGGTGATTGGCGTGGTGGCTAGGAGTAATAAGAAGGATATAGATATTGCATGGGATGCAGTGAAACATGCTTGTCATCCACGTATCAATACTTTTATTGCCACTAGTGACATTCATATGAAACATAAGTTGAGGATGTCAAAGGAGGTGGTGGTTAAGACGGCGGTGGAGATGGTGGCTTATGCACGTAGTCTTGGTTGTAATGATGTTGCTTTTGCTGCAGAAGATGCTGGCAGGTTTGTTTGCATTTTACTTTCTTTTCATATATATATATATATAAATGTTCTTCATATTTGAATGTTATAAGGTAATTAACATAGGTGAGTAAAAAGAATGGAAAATAAAAATATGTTGTTAATAGTTGTGGGTTCAACTAGTTTTTATTTAAGGCGTCCTGAAGGTAGCTAGCCTTCATAATATAAGATTAGTACGTATATAGATGTAGACCATTATAGGAGTTCCAGCTGTATGTATTTCTCATTTTATATTAGATGAAACTCTTTTATAAAATTATAAGGGTTTAGTGTAAACTCTTTTATCTCATTTAAAACCTATCAAAATCTATTAATTTTTTAATATAATTTAATTGTATCTTATATTTTCTCTCTAAACAAAGTATTTTAATTTTTTTTTAAAAAATGGATTAGTATGTCAACAATAAAAGGTAAGTTGGAAAAAAAAACTATTTAATGGTTGATAAATTTTTCTCAATGAATATATAAAAAAGACCAAAATAAAGCCATAAGTACATAGGACCTGAGGGAGTATATATCATAAATTTAGAAAAAAAAATGATTAAATTTTAGCGTGCATTTAATTTAGACGAGGAAACGTAACTATTAGATAATAATTAAATTTTGTACTATTTGAATTTTAAGGTAACGTGGGTCAGTGGGTGGCTTAGAAAAAGCATGAAAAATGGAATCACTATTTGATAAATATATTGTATTATTTGAATATTAAGGTTACGTGTATGACTTAGGAAAAAAGCATGGAAAAATGACATAAATTGTTAGGTTACCAGCAAATACAATTGCAATTTGTTAACGACTTGGAAGACAAAAAGACACTGACTCATAGAAAATAGGCATGGGTTAAGGTTACGTGTATTTTTTTGAATATTAAAGTTACGTGTATTTGTCTATTTTATTTTTAAAAAAAAATCATAAGAATTGTGCGCGGTTTGTCTAGTGTTAGTATATTTATTTTATTTTTTTTGACACTAGCTAGGTGATAAGCACCCTTATATAAGATTAATAATTATAAACGTGTACTAAAGAATTTTACATAAAAAATTGATATCAATATGTCAAAAAGTCATTGATGTATATTTATGTGTAGAAAATAGAAGATAAGTTTTAAATAATAATAATAGTAATAATAATAATGATGCTGGATGAATTTGTTGACCAAAAGGGTCAAAACTAGTAATATACTATATGATAAATTTATAAAAGTAAATGATTGATAAGTATTCAATTAATGGTAAATTAAGAAAAAGTAGAAGTGCCCCTCTATTGTGAAATATATGTTATTTTGAGAAAATCTTTTTATTTCAAAATAGTTGCCCTTTTATAATATTAAAACGATATTTATTTATTTTTATTTTTAATTTTTTAATTTTTTAAGTTATATAAATAAAAAAAGTTGTATTCATAGTCTCAAGAATAAGTTATGTTTAAAAAAAAAACAGTACTTTAGTTGGTATGAATAAAAAAATTAAAGAATTTTCATTTTATAACTCTTGTTTATCTTTGAAAATTATCTTATGGTTTTAAGAAAAAAATAAAATAAATAAATTTATGTAATTAAAGATTAAAATGACCATTCATTTAGTTTTAAAACAGTGTGATGAATTATAATGTAATAAATAGGATTAAAGTTTTCTAGAATGATTGAAAGTTTGACTAGAGTTTTTATCAATCAGACTAAACTAATAATTTAGAATTATATTATATGTAAAATATTTAGAATTCTAATATTTCAATCATTTAAAAATTTAAAAATATTTAATCTCAAAAAATTATTTTTTCCTTTTTTATATGTTTTTTTTTCCTTTTTTGTTCATTTAGACGTATAAATCTAAATGTTTACTTTTTAATATATAATATTGTTTAAGCATTTTAGAAATTTAGTAAAGTTTTCAATAAAATGTTTATATTTCCACAAATGTCTTCAACTTGTTTACTCAACTGCTTAAATCTAAGCATGCATGTGAAAATAGAAATAGATAGTTAATGAGAAGAGTAAGCACTTCTTATATCTAATTAAGCAGTTGAAAAATCAAAATTACATATATATATATATATATATATGGAATATGTTTTAAAAAAAAATTATTATTAATTGATATTACTTAATTGATTAAAGTGATAATAAATATTGAAACATATATACAGGTCAGATAGAGAGTTTCTGCACCATGTATTGAATGAAGTGATAAAAGCAGGAGCCACAACCATCATCATCCCTGACACTGTTGGTTATAACATGCCATCAGAGTATGCAAATCTCATTGCTGATATCAAGCTCAACACTTCAGGGGCTATCATTGCCACCCATTGTCACAATGATCTTGGCTTTGCCGCTGCTAACACTCTTGCTGTACTTCTCCTTAAGCTTCTTCTTAAATATATATATATATATATATATTAGAAGTAATTTTTTTTTTTAATGTCTATTAATTGGGAGCACTGAAAATATAGGGAGCTGAGGCTGGGGCAAGGCAATTAGAGGTCACAATAAATGGGATTGGAGAGAGAGCTGGAAATGCAGCACTTGAGGAGGTATTCTTTTCTATTATATTCCTATATTGTTAGTTCATGTTTTAATAAATAATTAAATAAATGTGTATTCTAATTCTTTGCAGGTTGTGATGGCAATCAAATGTAGAAAGGAATTGCTAGGACTTCATACAGGCATTGATACTAAATACATTGTTGCAGCAAGCAAAATGGTACCTTAATTCCATCATTATTTCATAATATATGTGTATATATATTTGAGCAACTCTCAGGTGAAGTGCCAACTATGTAATTCCATGCAGTTCTCAATATAATGTTTACAGCTATTTCAATAATGACTTAAGCTAGCAGGGTTGAGGTTGGTTCAGGGTTTATATATATATATATATATATATTTCTAAGACACTCTGCAATGATATTATTGAAAAATACACAAACACTATACCTCTCGCACTTCTACCTAAGTCAGCCTTCCTATATATATATATATATATATTGTTGTATGTTAATATTGATGAATGTTATATACGATATTTGTTTGTTTGTATTTTTCTTATAAAATCAATATTATTATTATTATTGTTATTGTTGGTGTAGGTTGCGGAGTTCACCGGTTTATATGTGCAACCGCATAAAGCTATTGTTGGAGTTAATGCTTTTGCTCATGAAAGCGGTATTCATCAGGTATATATATACATTGTATTAATTTATACATATGTGATATTTAGAAGTTTTGACTTGTATAATTTGTAATGATGTTTTATATGATTAGGACGGAGTTCTTAAATATAGAGGCACTTATGAAATTATCTCCCCTGAAGATATTGGTTTGTCTAGATCCAATGAGTCCGGTATTGTTCTTGGAAAACTTAGGTAATATGTCAATAATCTCAGAGTTCTATAAACATATCATGTAAACATTATATATATACTGAAATATATATATATATATATATATATATATATATATATATATTTTTTGCAGTGGTAGACATGCTCTAAAAGCTCGGCTTTTGAAGGTAAATAATTCATGAGATAAATTCAATTTATTTTGTGTTGGTTATTATATTAAAAAAAGGTTTATATTTCAGTTAGGACATGATGTGAATGGAAAAGAGCTAGATGACATATTTGCAAGGTTCAAAGAAATTGCTGGCACAAAAAAGGTGATATATATATATATATATATATTGATTATTAAAAATGAAATAAATAAATAAACTATTGACAACTGACTAAATAATTTGTCATTTTTGCAGAATTTTTCCGATGATGATATTGAAGCACTTGTTGGAAATGAAAATGATCATTTAAAAACAATATGGTCACTTGTCGATATTCAGGTTCTAATGTTATCACATTAATATTTTTATTTAAAAAAAATCTCTAATTTTCATTCTATCAGATGAAATATCTAGTGGGATAATTAATTTTTAATTGTGCACACATTCGTGATCATTGCTCTTATCAAATTTATGAAATATATAAAAAAAATTATCAAATACTGATATTTCAAGTGATTAATTATTTACATTCATGCTCTTAGGTTATACATGGAACAATTGGTTTTCCCACAGTGACTGTGAAGTTAATTTCTTTTGATGGAGATGAAAAAATTTCATGCTCAACTGGAGAAGGTGTTGTAGATGCAGCATTTAAAGCAGTTAATAACATTGTCCAGGTGAGTTTCTAAATAACTAAATTTTAAATAATCATATATATATATATCGGTTAACTTTTTTTGAATAATAGACGATAAGTATCCTTTTTATATGAATATAAACAGATCTCGAATAAAGATCGAAATCCAGGATGATACGATATGATATGACAGCATGAGAATAATATAAAAAATCCCGGATGAGCGATGATAAACAGATGACGATTTAATAGTCACTGTCGGGAGGGATTTGAACCCATGACTTCCTCCTTATACTTTGGTGTCATACCATTAGGCTATATATCGGTTAACTTAATTAGTAAATATGAAATATATGATACTAATTTTATTTTATTTTTTAAGGTACCTGTGATTTTAAAAAAATACACAAATTCAGCCGTGGAAGGCATCGATGCTCTTGCTTCTACTCGTGTTGTTATAAGTCTCGATAGCAATGACATAAAAACTCAAAATGATCGGACTTTTAGGTCAGTTTTATATTTTTTTAATTAAATAATTTATGAAATTTTTTCATATTTTGCTAAGATTGCTATAACTTTTTTTCTTTGCAGTGGAATCGGGACAGGAAAAGATATCACCGTTGCGAGTGTTCAAGCTTATTTAAATGCGCTAAACAAAGCAATGAGTCTCAAAAACTTATCGGCAAAAATAATTCGGGCATGATCAACATTGTTAATTAATGTGTCTTTGAATCCAATATTAAGAGATGAAATAATTAATCCGGGCATATATAATCAACATTGTTAAATAATTGGCAAAAACTTATTGGCAAAAATAATCCGGGCAGTGTGATGGAGCATGCAGCAAAGCACAGTACCTGAATCCAATATTAAGAGATGAAATGCTATTTAATTCTATTTATTCATGGCTTGTTATTTCTATTTCATTTAAAGCATCAATAAATGTTGTTTAAACAGATGTGAGTTCTGTTACATTATTGGTATTCACTATTCATTGTGTAACAAAAGAGAATAATTAAATCTCCATTATATATATATATATATGTTTGTCGTTAGCAGCTTTGATTTCTTAATTAAATTTGTTGATTTATCCATTTTAATCAAATATATATATATATATATAATGTCAGTTGGGATATTCTCAAATGTATTCTAAATTAAACAATAATAGTAATTAAGTTTTTTTTAAAATTTATCAAAATCCAATGTAAAGAGATTGTTGTTTCATGTTACACAAACCAAAACATGCATGGTCAAATTGCTAAATAAAAATTTAAAAGGAATATTTATCAAATTTATTTATACGATTTTATTTTATTTTTGAATTGTGTACAAACAATAGATTGAAATGTAACTAAAAACCAAATCAATTCATATTAAATCTATTATATCTCAATTCTCATACCCTCATGCAAGTAAATTTTATTTGCTCTTGCTAATTAAAAAAAAGTTAAGCCATTGAACTTTTTGGTACATATATAGCATTTGCCTGATTACCAAAAACACTGGTGTGATAATTTTAAAAGCCTTTGGTTATAAATACATGTTTATAGCCCAAATTTTGTGTTATTAGGTGAGAACAGACATGTCAATGTTACACTTATATACATATACAACAACAAATTTTGATTTAACAACTGAATATGAATCTTCACTTTTGTAATGAAGTAAAAATTGGTTTTTCTCCCAACTCAAAAATCAAGGTTCAAATCCTATCTTTAGTTACTCCATATTTTTTAATATTTATGAATGTATGCAAGAAAGAACTATGAAACTATGTCATTAGAAGATTCACAAAGAAAAATATTAAAAAAAAACTACCATAATGAACGAAATGGTGAGTTTGAATCCCTCCTAATGCAGTTTTTTTAAATATTATATTTTAAAATTTTAATTACCAAAATGTGCATGTCCGTAATTATTTATGGACATGCGCATTTTTATTTTTTTAATATTTAAATTTTATTTTTATTTTAATGCGATGCTCACTAGTTTTTTAAATAAAAACTATGGCCCATTAGCTTTTTAAATAAAAACAGTTTTGCATTTAAACTCTTATAATTTTCATAATATTTTTTTATAACTTATTTTTTTAAGAGGTTGATGGGGATGAATTATTTTTTTATAACTTATAAAATTATAAGGGTTGTCATATGAAATTGTTTTTTATCTTAAAAGTTAATGGGCATGTAGTTTTTTATGTAAAAAACTAGTGAGGTCCATTGTTTTAAAAAAAATTTAAATTTTAATATTTAAAAAACAAAAATGGGCATATCCATAAATAGTTATGGACATTCGCATTCTGGTAATTAAAAAAAAAACATCCTAATGCATAGTTGAAACATAAATGATGTGCAAAACCCTTCTTCCCCTATGCATGGTTAAGACATAAATACTGTATAATTAATTGTTTATACGCATTATAAGAAAGAAAATTAAAACACAAACAAGCATCACTTCTCAAGAGGCTTATCAATAGAGGCAGAAGCTTCTCAGTGATCTTGTTGGGTGTATCATAGGGTCTGCTCGAGGTTTACGATGAGGGCGCTTAACTAAGATCATGCTTGAGGATCTCCTTGTTGGCCTTCTTTGCATGATCGGAGATGGAGGCAAATCCAATGGTGTACGTGATCCCAAGCTTTTAATTTGCTAGCTAGCTCCTCCATGCACCTTCTGTGGAACCCTAACCCTAGAAAGAAAGCAGACGATGATTTTGATCTTTTGAAGCTGATCTTCAACTTATAAATAAGTTACGGGCTAAAGCAGTTATGTTGTTGCTTGTTTGTTTGTTTGTTTGTTTTTTTTTGCATGTGCGCTACTGAAAAGTTTAATATGCTCTATAAAGTGAAATGAAATTGTTTTATATTTATGAGTGGATAATGTAAGCGACTGAAATATTTTTAATATGGCAAATCGAACCACATTCTATTTAAGAATGTGTTAAGATTAAATAGGAAAAAAAAGAAGAATTTTTTTAAACATATGTATATTATTGTTACTATCATAATAATAATCGAACGATAACACATTTAACTCTCATATGGATGTAAAGGGTTTAACTATCTCCTAAAGTATTTAAAAAGTGGAGATATGCTCATCTTGTTTTTGACTCTTTATATATATATATATATATATATATACTAATACGTTTACTGATGATTAAAAGTAAAAAGAAGAAATTGAGAGAGCATGAGAAGGATAGGTGGGGTTAAGATTGAGTGGGGATGTCTCCACAGACGTACATCAAATTTAAAGACATTCATAGAAAGTAGAAATTGCAAGCATATATATATATATACATATATATATATATACAAGTCTAGAAAAAGAGAATAATGAGATAGAATGAATTTTGTCTCTAAATATTCATGTTGAGCATTTACAATTTATAAATGGCCCAACATAAACAGAGAAGGTGGGTTTGTTCTATTGGTAATAATTGAGCCACGTATACCTCCTCTTCTTATTTTAATTTTTTTAGTATCATAAAATATAAACGTAAACATACACATGCATCATGGAATAAGGTTTTGTTTTCTTAGTATTATAATGCATATAGTTGTTGAATATTCTTGATAGAGATCCATTCCATAATTAGTACATACTATTGTCTAATATACACGCACGTATATATAATAGCGGCCATCCTTTTTCTCACTGTATATATTATACAAATTAATCAACCTAGCTAGCCCCACATTTCAACAAAGCAAAAGATTTCTTAGAATATATTCTTCGTCTTTTGTTTCTTTCTCTTCTGCTTTTTTAGAGATCATTGTCAAAAATATTTAGTTCATGCATGTTGCGTTTTGAATGCGCCTTTATATATATATTGATTTTTTTTTATTTGTGTAGATTAAGAATATTAATTGTTGTATGCTTTGAAATGTTACATATATATTTTTGTTTTATACGGATATATACACCTCTTTCGCTCGAAGGTATAGAAAAAAATTATTTCTGAAATTATATATGCAATTATTTTTTTAATGTAATACATAGAAAATTAATGGATATTTGTTGCATTTCTTTAGTTAGTATTCTATGAAAAATATTGTGTTTTGATAGGTTTGGAAAAACAGTGTGGAATTAGAAGACAAAAGATGAGGAATATTAAAAAATTTGATAAGCACATCACTTTAACATGCATGCAATATGCATGCATGAAGCATGCTTTCTTGATTGCCATGGGAATCTATCTATCTATATATATATATATATATACACACTATTCAAAATGTCAATTCAGTGCTTCACAACCATGCAAAAGGATAAGGACGATGTGTCAACCATCAAACCTATTATTCTCTACTTACCAAAAAAGGGACATTTCATGCAAATTATTAGATAGAAAAAGAAAATGCTTCATTATATACATTCAATTGTTGAAATCAAAATGATAAGATATATATGTGTTCTAAATTATTGTTTATATTAATTGATATTTAGAACTTGAATATATATATATATATATATGCATGCATGAAAGATGACAAGAGAGAGGCACGTAGATTATATTCTGCATGGCAATCTCTCTTCCACTTGTAGGTTGGCATATTGCCAATCTCTATCTAAATGGTATATATATGATATAAATAAAGTATAAGATTCCAACTTCTTTCTCTCTCTCTCTCTCTCTCTATATATATATATATGAATGACACTATGTCAATACCATGTCACCATTTTTCTCCTCTTTTCACACATTATATATACACACTTCATCATCTTCTCCCCTTCATATCAAATTAACCTTCCATTCTTCTTCTTCTTCTTCTTCTTCTTCTTCTTCTTCTTGAGTTAATAAATTATTTATATATACATGTCTACAGAAAGAGAAAGAGATCCATTGGTTATTGGACAAGTAATTGGAGATGTGGTTGATCCATTTGTTAAGAGTGTGAATTTAAGACTAGTTTATGGTACAAAAGAGATCACTAATGGATCTGGATTTAGAAATTCAGCTGTTGTTAATCAACCTTCAGTTGACATCAGAGGAAATGATGGCAACTCTCTTTACACTCTAGTAAGTATTTTTTATCATTAATTACTGTTTATTAATTTTAAAAATGCTAATTAATTAGTTTCTGATTCTTTATTTAGGTGATGGTTGATGCTGATGCACCAAGCCCAAATAATCCTTATCAAAAAGAGTATCTCCATTGGTGAGTTTTATTTATTTATTTATTTATTTTTTTTGCTTTATTTTGTCATAGTATATAATAACTTTGTTTTTTATATATATTTTTTTCAATCTTAATTAGGTTGGTGACTGATATCCCAGAATCAAGAGATGTAAGTTTTGGTGGGTTCATTTTACTGACATTTTTATCATACAGTAAAATTCACTAATTATCTTCATGCATGAGTAATTAATTAACTCTCTTACCCTTTAATTAAAGTATCACAAAGAGATGGTGATACTTTAAGAGACAAACAAAGAATGGAGGGCTATATGATATTCCCAACTCTTCGAGATCGGCACCGGTGTATTGCCATTTAGAATCAAACTGTAATCCCCATGAACAATGAATGTTTGCAAGATATTTAGTAGTATATAATTTTTCATTTCTGCAACATTAATGAGCTCTTGTTTGATCATACTTATTTTCTGAAATTTTTCAAACCCAATCATGAATAACAACTAATGCATGCAATAATGTTCTACAAATTGTCAACAGTTGTTTCTCCATTGAAAATTTCAGGAAATGAAATTGTATGCTACGAGAGCCCAAAGCCGTCGGCCGGCATTCATCGTATTGTGTTTGTGTTGTTCCAACAAAAAGTTCAGCAAACTGTGCATGTGCCCGGATGGCGTCCAAACTTTAACACTAGAGATTTTATGGCATTTTACAACCTCGGACCGCCCGCCGCCGTGCTGTTCTTTAACTGTCAAAGAGAGCATGGTTGCGGAGGTAGACGGTATGCTTGTTTCTTTCTTATCAGATATTAGAGAATACGAAAATTTTATCGTACTATTCTTATTAGTTTTCATTGTGAAATTTACAGATACTGCGAATGAGGAGGTTATCTATTACATGCACACATCATTTCCCTTATGGCTTCTACTGCTGAAAAAAAAACAGAGCATTAATACATAAAATATTCAAAATCTACATTTAAGATTAATTATCTGCAGAAACAGACATGTGAAACTGATATGAAAGTATGATAATTCTGTGATTTTAGACTGTTGTTTTCTTCACAGATAACAACTTGATCAGTAGAAGCAAGAGTATCGATGTCTTCGATCTATGAATTTATTTATACTTTTAGAATCATAAATATTTGCATAAATTAAAAGAAGAATTGAAACAAGTTAATAATACAACAAATTTAAACAGTAACAATTTATGAAAATTTCTGAAACTTACTTCCACAATGATAATGGCTTAATTTGCATGATGCATTAACAGGACTTTCTTCAATTGAGCTTGAAATTAATATTCTCTTCTTCTGCACAAAAAAAATTAACTTAATTCTAACTGTGGAAAAGTCAAGAATTCTTTGAACCTTGCAAATATGTTATCAAATTCCTTAATTTTCATTGATATTGTACATCAACTGAAAATAAGATTTATTAATTTCATTGTTGTATAAAGGCCATAACCTTAACACAAATTAGGAATATTGTTTGATTTAGTACATTGAAATATTTAAGTCAATTCCATTAAATTTAATATAAAGTAATTCAATTCATCATATAGATCACCATAGAGTGACAAATCCAACCTTTAAAGGTGTATATTAAATATGAAACTTCTCAAGGATATAACTACAAAAAAATAAAAACCTGATCCGGTTTTTTTATCCGAACCGAATTACAACTTCGGCCCGAATTCGGTTTTATTTATCCCTTCGAAGTTTATTACTTTATTTATCCCTTCGACTTCGAGATCGAGAGATCGAGAGAGAGAGAGAGAGAGAGAGATCAACGCCATCGTCTTCTTTCGATTCTAGGGTTAGGGTTTCAGAAAGGGAGTAGGAGCCATGTACAACGGCATCGGCTTGCAAACTGCTCGGGGATCGGGCACCAATGGCTACGTGCAATCCAACAAGTTCTTCATCAAGGCGAAGGCAAACTCCGTCTCCCTCCAGCCTCCCTTCCGCCTCCATCGCTGATCCTGGCGCCAAGAAGGCTAACAAGGAGATCCTTGAGCACGATCGCAAGCGCCGCATCGAGCTCCGCCTCGTCGTCCTTGAGGAAACCCTTGCTGATCAGGGATACACCCAAGCTGAGATCGCTGAGAAGCTCCGGGAAACTCGCGCCGCCCTCGAGACTGCCCCTCTTGATAACCCTCCTGAGAAAGAGGTGATTTTTCGTGTTTGATTCTTGATAGGGGTTGTTGAATCGATGTTCAATTGTTTCTTTGTGAGTCTTTGTGTGATTTGTTGAATTTGGGGTTTTGTGGTTGTGTTTGGATTTATGGAGAATTAATAGTAGGAAATGTCTTTAAAATTGATTATATTGTTTTTTTTTTTTTTCCGTCCATGAATTTCATGCCCTAGGTTTGCATTGAATTCTATAGCCTTTCTATTGATTGAATTCATATATGTTCAGTTAGGGTTTGTTTTTCTTTTCAAAAGAGCCAGACAGTGGAGGTGATTCTTTGTACTTGATTGATGATAATAAATATTCATTATATTGTTTCTTTCTCTTAGGCTTACCAGGATTTCTTGGTTTTGTGATTCACTTAGGTAATGTTTGTTAGGAGGAATTTGAAGTTACATGTAATTTGAGTTACATGGTTTTTAGAAATCCAGTGTTTGGTTGACTGGATTCTAAAAACCCATGTAACTCAGATTACATTCAATGAGGGATTTGGTTTTACGCCCAAATTGAGCGTAAATCGAAATCCAGGAGTTGAAAATCCTTAAATGATGTATATATATACATATGTATATATATATACATATATACATACGCATATATATACACATGCACATGCTTATGCATATATACACACATACATATACACATACACATACCCATACATATATATTTTATATAAACGTACATAGGTATGCTTACATTATACATACACACATATGCATACACACCCACTTATACATATACCTATGCATAGTATGTTTACATATACAATATTCATATATACATGTACATATATGATGTATATATATATATATACATATACATACACTTATATATATGTATTTTTCAATTTCAGATTTATAAATCTTTCCAAACAAACAAAAAACAATCTTATAATACACCCAAACAAACGTAACTGCACTATATTTTAAAAACCAAGTATTTCCAATTACATTATAACTAAAAATCCCACTGTATTTAGAATTACATCCAACCAAACGCCACCTTACTTGACTTAGGGTTTGTGGTTGTGTTTGTATTGGTCCTTAATATTTAAGAATATTAAGGAAGAAAACAGGTGTTCTTAATGCATTTTTTATCCCTTGTAATTGATAATATGCCTTATTGAGCATTTAATTTGTTGTTTTTCTACTTTCTAAGTTTGAGACTTTTTCAAGTATGGTGTGTTTTTTGATTTATATGTTCAATTAGGGTTTGTTGTTTGGCTTTGAGGGAGAGCAATACTAAGAGAAGATAAAATAGAAAGAATTCCTACAAGGTTGAAAACTTTCTTGTTTATTGATGGAATTCAGGCTCTTAGTTGTTGTTGATGCTGGAGATAGCTATTCTCATTTCTCCCTTGCCATTATGTGCAACATTCAAGTCAATGTACTCTTAAAATGAAATAGAGTGACATCAAATATAGCGTGATGAAAATGTTTGTAGTAGTCAACATTCAATACATTGTTTTGAATTACAAATTTCATTGAATTATAAGCTTGAACCGTTGAACATGAATTAATTCCAAGATGATGTCCCGCACTCTATGGCAATTTGTTGCAAGTATGCCATTCGGTATTTGTTCCTCTTCTTGTAATTCATGTCAGCTTGTGTGTTGTCTTATGACTCTTGCTTTGTGATGTATAACTAAAGAGTGAACCTATTTTGCAACTAAAAACTGTATTAACCAGCTACACAACTCGTAGTCATGATTTGCTTTCCTCCAATACTTCAGGATCTCAGATACACAGACCCATCAAATTGCTGCACGGAAAGAAAAACAGCTTGAAACTTTCAGAGCTGCCCTTGGTATCAAACTTGGTGATGAATCCCCCAAGCCTGACACTGAAGAGCAAAGGCATCAGGATAAAGCCCAAGTTTTAGAAACTGAAGAAAGTGGTGGTGAGAAAGACAGAGAACAGATGAAATTAACCGATGGTAAACAAGACCATGGTGACAGAGAGAGGGAGAGTAGCAAGAACGCAAGAGCAACAGAAGAACACAAAAGTAAGGATGATTTGCATGACAAGAAGAACCGGGAAAAGAAAGCGAATGAAGTTGAACACAAGAAGATGGAAACTAAAAAAGGAAGATACAAGGATGTTTCTGCCTCTGATAGTAGCGGAGAAGATGTTAAAAATGACAAGATGAAACCACCCCGAAATTCTCGGGGGCTTGATTCCCGTTATGACACTGATATTAGGAGAAGCAAGAAGAGCTCAAAAGTTTCTGAGAAGGATAAAATCTCCAGTTACCTTGATAGTAATGAGGATTCTGACTCCAGCAGTGAGTCTGGTGGGGAAAGGACTAGAAAATCAAGGAAGGTTGCGAAGCAAAGGAAATATGACAGTGATTCAGGAACAGATGGAGACAATAAAAGAAAGAGAGGCAATGTGAAGGAGAGACCATCTAGCGGGAGAAGGTATGATCATGATAAATCTGATTCTGGCCATGACTCAGGCAGGGAAAATACTAGAAAATCAAACAAGTATGTTAAGCAACGAAGAAGGTATGACAATGAGTCTAAAATAGATGAAGATGCTAAGAAGAAAAAGGGGCATGCCAAAGAGCTACCTTCTAGGAGGAGGCATGATTCCGATAGTGATTTTAGCATGGATGAGACCAGAAAATCAAGGAAGGTTGTCAAAAAACAAAGGAGATATGATAGTAGTAGTTCTGAAACAGATGAAGATGATGGAAGGAAGAAAGCCCATGTCAATGAAACTTCTAGGAAGAGAAGGCATGATTCTGGTGATTCAGATTCTGATAGTGATGATTCAGGAATTGGCAAAGGGAGAACAAGTAAACATTACAATGACAAAAGGAACAAAAATGACTCTGAAACTGTCCAGGAAAAGAGAATCACAAATAATAAGAAAATACTGGAGAAGTCAAGACGGCATGATTCTGAAGATTCAAGTTCTGGTGCTGATTATACTGAAAGTCATAGTTCAGATTCTATTAGTGATGGTGATTCTAGTGATGCTAGTGATTCTAGTGGCTATAAGAGGATGGATGCTAAAAATGGCAAGAGGTTGAAGTCTATTGTGGAAAAAGATATGAGTTCTGGAATCAGCAGAAGGGATGATCGGAGGACAAGCAAGATTACTAATGAAGATAGGAATAGAGATCACTCAAGTCTATTGAAGAAAAGTGAGAAGAATCGTCATGTTGAAATGAAGAATGATAGGAAGGAAGTTGGTGATAAGGAGAATCAAGCTGCACAGGGAAAGAGGAAAATTGATGATGGGCGTGATGATCTACCAGTTTTGGAGTCAAGACATTCTGGCCTTGGAAAATCAGAGAAAATGAAAGAGAGTGTGGAGGCCAAGAAAGACACATATAATAGAGATCATAGGACTCATCATGAAAGACGAGATAACCAGAAGAGAGATGATTACAAATATCATGGAAACTCTCAAAAACATTATGATGAAGATGATTATGGCCAAAGACACAAGAGTAGGGATGACAGGAGTAGGGATGACAGGAGCCACACCGATCCCAAACGGAGAAAACTTGAGAGTTCTAGACAGTATGCAAGGAGTAACAGATATGACAGTGACTCTGGTGAAGATTTAAAGTCACACAGGCAACGTTGATTCATAACTAAGGTGAGTTCTTTCTGTTCATGCTGTAGCCTTTCCAATGTGCAAGCATAAAGAATGATGAGCTTAGAGGCTGAGCTTTAGATATAGTGCACTTTTGCAAACAAGTAAACTATATACTACAGTACAATAGTGGGCAAGTAAAGAAGAAGACATGCAAGGTGCTGTTTTTTACTGTGATGTTGCGGCATTTCCTATTTTTTTTCTTAAAAAATCTTTTGTTTACTTTTATATATGTTGTTTTTGTGAAGATTCATTATATTGTCGTATTCTTTGTACTAAGTTTTGGTTTATATCTTCTTCTCTCATTGCTGCAATGGAGAGATGTTGTCATTTTTAGCTCTTTCAACAGTGCAGTAAGCATTGGAAGCAATCAAGATCTTTAAATTCTTTTATATGATTATTCACTTTAAATTGATAGAGATTGTCTTTTTTAAGTGACCATAAGTTGTCTTATTTTATTTTTTATTTTCCTTTTATTTACAAAACTAGATGTTAAACTTACCATGTGTGTGAACTGATGCCTGCAGCTGACTTATTTGCTATTTTCAACAAATGTCTTTGCTCCTTTCTAATTGAATAGAGTCCCTGGAATTAAAATGGGCCGTTCTTTTGCATTTAATTTGTACATTTTAACGTTTTAGTGCTTACATGACACCCAGATGATAGTTTAAAAAATAATGATTTTATTTTATTTTTCTATGTAGATGTAGAAATCACTTATTTTTTTTAAGTGTAGAAGTATAATAAAAAAAAATTGAACTTCTTAAAAATTAATTTGGTAATCTGTTGACACAAATAATAATGATAATAATAATAATAATTTTTATAGTATGTGCAAGCTGGAAAGATGTTCCACATCAGCAGATTAAAATTAGTTACAATTTTTTTAAAAGAATTATTTAAAAATTGTTTATGATGCAAAGATGTTATCAAACAACGGACAAAAATGAAAAGAAGATACAAAATATTTACACATGTAAAACAAAAATTTTAATGAAATTTATTAATGACTGTCTAGTGTCTATGCATTAATAAATGGATACAAATTAAAATAAAAGTGACAAATCGCCCACAATGGCCATTCATGAACATGATGAAAGTTACCTATGGTAGAACCAGAATTTAATTAAGCAACAGTAATAAAGAAGCAATTTCAAAGATCATGCACATAATCAGGAACAAAGCTTAAAGAAATTCTTATCACACACTACAGTGCAAGCATATAATTCATTTAACAAGACAATTATTACACAAAATTATACATAAAACCGAGAAAAAAGAAGTCCAAGTTGTTTGTTCTGACCAAACTTTTTCTTCAGGATATCAGGTAAAACCTCTCTTGACAACATATCAAGTGAAAACCATCAGCATCCCATACTTCACTTGGAAATACACGGTGGAAAACATGATTCACCTACAAAATTTAAAAAAAAAAAACGTTTGTTATCAAAATATGTACACCATACCAGTTAACACTTTTCTCAAAAATACCAGAAATAAAAGAAAGAAGGTGCAAGAAAACATGAGCGCGCTTGCGTAGATACAAATTAAAGCTACCATTAATTTAAACCCAAATCAAACCTAGGTTATGAAAGAGCAAAGCTCAAATAAACAATAAAGCTCAACAAATAGATAAGTATCATACCATCTTTGAATGACAGTTCATACGATGAACTGCATGAATCAACGTTGCCTGTGTGACTTTAAATCTTCACCAGAGTCACTGTCATATCTGTTACTCCTTGCATACTGTCTAGAACTCTCAAGTTTTCTCCGTTTGGGATCGGTGTGGCTCCTGTCATCCCTACTCCTGTCATCCATACTCTTGTGTCTTCGGCCATAATCATCTTCATCATAATGTTTTTGAGAGTTTCCATGATATTTGTAATCATCTCTCTTCTGGTTATCTCGCCTTTCATGATGAGACCTATGATCTCTATTATATCTGTCTTTCTTGGCCTCCACGCTCTCTTTCATTTTCTCTGATTTTCCAAGGCCAGAATTTCTTGACTCCAAAACTGGTAGATCATCACGACCATCATCAATTTTCCACTTTCCCTGTGCGGCTTGATTCTCCTTATCACCAACTTCCTTCCTATCATTCTTCATTTCAACATGACGATTCTTCTCACTTTTCTTCAATAGACTTGAGTGATCTCTATTCCTATCTTCATTAGTAATCTTGCTTGTCCTCTGATCATCCCTTCTGCTGATTCCAGAACTCATATCTTTTTCCACAATAGACTTCAACCTCTTGCCATTTTTAGCATCCATCCTCTTATAGCCACTAGAATCACTAGCATCACTAGAATCACCATCACTAATAGAATCTGAACTATGACTTTCACTATCATCAGCACCAGAACTTGAATCTTCAGAATCATGCCGTCTTGACTTCTCCAGTATTTTCTTATTATTTGTGATTCTCTTTTCCTGGACAGTTTCAGAGTCATTTTTGTTCCTTTTGTCATTGTAATGTTTACTTGTTCTCCCTTTGCCAATTCCTGAATCATCACTATCAGAATCTGAATCACCAGAATCATGCCTTCTCTTCCTAGAAGTTTCATTGACATGGGCTTTCTTCCTTCCATCATCTTCATCTGTTTCAGAACTACTACTATCATATCTCCTTTGTTTTTTGACAACCTTCCTTGATTTTCTGGTCTCATCCATGCTAAAATCACTATCGGAATCATGCCTCCTCCTAGAAGGTAGCTCTCTGGCATGACCCTTTTTCTTCTTAGCATCTTCATCTATTTTAGACTCATTGTCATACCTTCTTCGTTGCTTAACATACTTGTTTGATTTTCTAGTATTTTCCCTGCCTGAGTCATGGCCAGAATCAGATTTATCATGATCATACCTTCTCCAGCTAGATGGTCTCTCCTTCACATTGCCTCTCTTTCTTTTATTGTCTCCATCTGTTCCTGAATCACTGTCATATTTCCTTTGCTTCGCAACCTTCCTTGATTTTCTAGTCCTTTCCCCACCAGACTCACTGCTGGAGTCAGAATCCTCATTACTATCAAGGTAACTGGAGATTTTATCCTTCTCAGAAACTTTTGAGCTCTTCTTGCTGCTCCTAATATCAGTGTCATAACGGGAATCAAGCCCCCGAGTATTTCGGAGTGGTTTCATCTTGTCATTTTTAACATCTTCTCCGCTACTATCAGAGGCAGAAACATCCTTGTATCTTCCTTTTTTAGTTTCCATCTTCTTGTGTTCAACTTCATTCGCTTTCTTTTCCCGGTTCTTCTTGTCATGCAAAT
Source organism: Dioscorea cayenensis subsp. rotundata (assembly GCF_009730915.1). Taxonomy (NCBI): domain Eukaryota; kingdom Viridiplantae; phylum Streptophyta; class Magnoliopsida; order Dioscoreales; family Dioscoreaceae; genus Dioscorea; species Dioscorea cayenensis. Next base: position 21,230,408 of record NC_052474.1, read on the forward strand.
CATCCTTACTTTTGTGTTCTTCTGTTGCTCTTGCGTTCTTGCTATTCTCCCTCTCTCTGTCACCATGGTCTTGTTTACCATCAGTTAATTTCGTCTGTTCTCTGTCTTTCTCACCACCACTTTCTTCAGTTTCTAAGCCTTGGGCTTTGTCCTGATGCCTTTGCTCTTCAGTGTCAGGCTTGGGGGATTCATCACCAAGTTTGATCCCAAGGGCAGCTCTGAAAGTTTCAAGCTGTTTTTCTTTCCGTGCAGCAATTTGATGGGTCTGTGTATCTGAGATCCTGAAGTATTGGAGGAAAGCAAATCATGACTACGAGTTGTGTAGCTGGTTAATACAGTTTTTAGTTGCAAAATAGGTTCACTCTTTAGTTATACATCACAAAGCAAGAGTCATAAGACAACACACAAACTGACATGAATTACAAGAAGAGGAACAAATACCGAATGGCATACTTGCAACAAATTGCCATAGAGTGCGGGACATCATCTTGGAATTAATTCATGTTCAACGGTTCAAGCTTATAATTCAATGAAATTTGTAATTCAAAACAATGTATTGAGTATTGACTACTACAAACATTTTCATCACGCTATATTTGATGTCACTCTATTTCATTTTAAGAGTACATTGACTTGAATGTTGCACATAATGGCAAGGGAGAAATAAGAATAGCTATCTCCAGCATCAACAACAACTAAGAGTCTGAATTCCATCAATAAACAAGAAAGTTTTCAATCTTTCCTTCAATCTGTAGGAATTCTTTTTATTTTATCTTCTCTTAATATTGCTCTCCCTCAAAGACAAACAACAAACCCTAACTGAACATATAAATAAAAAAATACTTCATATTTGATAAAGTCTCAAACTTACAAAGTAGAAAAACAACAAATTCAATGCTCAATAAAGCATATTATCAATTACATGGGATAAAAAAATGCATTTAGAACATCTGTTTTCTTCCTTAATATTCTTCAAATATTAAGGACCAATACAAACACAACCACAAACCCTAAGTCAATAAAGTGGCGTTTGGTTGGATGTAATTCTAAATACAGTGGGATTTTCAGTTACAATGTAACTAGAAATACGTAGTTTTTAAACTACAGTGTAATTATGTTTGGTTATGTGTAACTGGAATTACTGTATTATAAAATTTTTTGTTTGTTTGGAAAGATTTGTAAATCTGGAATTGAAAAATAATGTGTATAAGTGTATATATATGTATATATATAGATATCTCTGTAAATGTATATATCAGATGTATATATGAATATATGTATATGTAAACATACTATGCATAGGCATATGTATAAGTGGGTGTATATGCATATGTATGTATGTATAATGTAAGCATACTTATGTATGTTTATAAAAAATATATATGTATGGGTATGTGTATGTGTGTAAATATGCATATGCATATATGTATGTGTATATATATGCGTATGTATATATGTATATATATACATATGTGTGTATATATACATTACCTAAAGATTTTCAACTCCCGGGATTTTGACTCACGTCCAATTTGGGCATAAAACCAAATCCCTCATTGGATGTAATCTGAGTTACATGGGTTTTTAGAATCCAGTCAACCAAACACTGGATTTCTAAAAACCATGTAACTCAAATTACATGTAACTTCAAATTCCTCCTAACAAACATTACCTAAGTGAATCACAAAACCAAGAAATCCTGGTAAGCCTAAGAGAAAGAAACAATATAATGAATATTTATTATCATCAATCAAGTACAAAGAATCACCTCCACTGTCTGGCTCTTTTGAAAAATCAAACCCTAACTGAACATATATGAATTCAATCACTAGAAAGGCTATAGAATTCAATGCAAACCTAGGGCATGAAATTCATGGACGGAAAAAAAAAAACAATATAATCAATTTTAAAGACATTTCCTACTATTAATTCTCCATCAAATCCAAACACAACCACAAAACCCCAAATTCAACAAATCACACAAAGACTCACAAAGAAACAATTGAACATCGATTCAACAACCCCTATCAAGAATCAAACACGAAAAATCACCTCTTCTCAGGAGGGTTATCAAGAGGGGCAGTCTCGAGGGCGGCGCGAGTTTCCCGGAGCTTCTCAGCGATCTCAGCTTGGGTGTATCCCTGATCAGCAAGGGTTTCCTCAAGGACGACGAGGCGGAGCTCGATGCGGCGCTTGCGATCGTGCTCAAGGATCTCCTTGTTAGCCTTCTTGGCGCCAGGATCAGCGATGGAGGCGGAGGGAGGCTGGAGGGAGACGGAGTTTGCCTTCGCCTTGATGAAGAACTTGTTGGATTGCACGTAGCCATTGGTGCCCGATCCCCGAGCAGTTTGCAAGCCGATGCCGTTGTACATGGCTCCTACTCCCTTTCTGAAACCCTAACCCTAGAATCGAAGAAGACGATGGCGTTGATCTCTCTCTCTCTCTCTCTCTCGATCTCTTGATATAAATAAAACCGAATTCGGGCATCTCGAAGGGATATATAAAACCGAATTCGGGCCGAAGTTGTGATTCGGTTCGGATAAAAAACACGGGATCAGATTTTTATTTTTTTGCCGTTATACCCTTGAGAAGTTTCATATTTAATATACACCTTTAAAAGTTGGATTTGTCACTCTATCGTGATGTATATGATGAATTGAATTACTTTATATTAAATTTAATGGAATTGACTTAAATATTTTAATGTACTAAATCAAACAATATTCCTAATTTGTGTTAAGGTTATAGCCTTTATACAACAATGAAATTAATAAATCTTATTTTCAGTTGATGTACAATATCAATGAAAATTAAGGAATTTGATGACATATTTGCAAGGTTTAAAGAATTCTTGACTTTTCCACAGTTTAGAATTAAGTTAATTTTTTTTGTGCAGAAGAAGAGAATATTAATTTCAAGCTCAATTGAAGAAAGTCCTGTTGATGTATATAGCACACAAATTAAACCATTAACATTGTGGAAGTAAATTTGAGAAATTTTCTCAAGTAATTACTGTTTAAATTTGTTGTAGACATTTGTTGAAAATGGCAAAGAAGTCAGCTGCAGGCATCAGTTCACTCACACACATGGTAAGTTTAACATCTAGTTTTGTAGATAAAAGTGAAATAATAAAACAAAAATAAGACAACTTATGGCCAGTTAAAAAAGGCATTTTCTATCAATTTAAAGTGAATAATCATATAAAAGAATTTAAAGATCTTGATTGCTTCCAATGCTTGCTGCACTGTTGAAAGAGCTAAAAATGACAACATCTCTTCATTGCAGCAATGAGAGAAGAAGATATAAACCAAAACTTAGTACAAAGAATATGACAATATAATGAATCTTCACAAAAACAACATATATAAAAGTAAACAAAAGATTTTTTAAGAAAAAAAAAAAGTAGGAAATGCCGCAACATCACAGTAAAAAACAGCACCTTGCATGTCTTCTTCTTTACTTGCCACTCTTGTACTGTAGTATATAGTTTACTTCTTGCACAAGTGCACTATATCTAAAGCTCAGCCTCTAAGCTCATCATTCTTTATGCTTGCACATTGGAAAGGCTACACCATGAACAGAAAAGAACTCACCATGGTTATGACTTTGTTTTCTTTTTTTATCTTTTATTTTCCTATTTTGGAGTGATATGTTTAATATTCTACTCAGAAAATAAATTCGATTTACAGGCAGATAGTTTTTGGGAAATAGTCATTATAAGTTACACATGTAATAATTTGCTATTCTCCTTATATGCATGCAATTGAAATTGTAAAAGCAACTCAAGTTGAACAAATAAAAGAATGGAGAAAAGACTCACAGATCAAAATTAAGTTGGGAGAAGGGGTTGTCTTTCATCAGGTCCAATGCGATGACTTGCCTGAAGAAAAAGAAAAAAAATAAAGACGCAAAATTTAGTTCATTGCAATTATATATAAAAAGGCTTCTAAATAGTAAAAGGTTTATCTTTTACCTCTTCAGTAGCACCAGCAGCTATATTAATGAAGGATGATGCTTCCTTTGACCTGTCCGACACATGTGTCCTCATTAAGTCAATTTGGGCAAACTTAAGTTACGAAATAAATGAAAACTTAAAATATCTCTAAGTGAACATAGAATTGTAATTCCAGTTTAACCTTGTATTTTGAGACTCCATTTCTAGTGATCCATTGGGTGTCTCATCTTTGACTTTTGCAAGTGGGGAGAAGAACTGAGAAGAAAGGTTAACTTTCAGAACATCAACAAAATAATCTGTAAATCAGAATGGCAGAGAAATAAAAATGGCTATTACCTGGTGCATCGATATAAACACTATTGAGATGCCCAGCATAAAATTAACTGTCAGAGTGTGACCGAATAATGCAGCAGATGCAATGCCAGTAAAAATAGTAGCCACTGTTGATGAATATTTCTTCAAAATTGTGTCTGCATGCATCAAAGACTGGTTAAACATAATTTAAAAGAAAGATATGCTGAATAATTTAATACGTAAACACCATCTGCAAGACATCAATAAGCAATAACTCATCTATCATAATCCGCGTACCAGCATATTTAAAGAAAAATGATGATAATATGCCTTGTGCAGCATTATTGCAAATCAGAAACATTGTGGCCCTGGAGTGACCTTCAAGGATGTTAAAGCTACCAGGTCCTGCGTTCCAGATTGCATAGCAAACATTAAGAATTAGTTACAGCAAGATATTGTGCATTGATATAAAAAAAAATTTCAACATCAAGGTACAATATTTGGTGAAAAGAAACTAAGAATTTAGCATGGCTAGTACCCTGCTGTTGTACAACTCACACACCTGTTAATAAATTTTTATAACATTTATATTTTGGCATAAAAAAATGTTCAAACCCCAAAAATTCATAGGTAGGGGAAAAGAAAAAGATTATTTCCAATTATCTTCAGTTATAGATACAGTTTAGATTCAGGAAGATTGAAGCAAAATGACTAAGCAGCCATTAAATAGAACAGCAATGAACACAACCATTTGGAGTGTTGACTACTTGTTGACGTAAATTAGCATTTGGAGTGTTGACTACTTGCTGATGTAAATTAGCATTACTTTAGAGTGCAGGTACTTTCCTCAGCTTGGTAAGGCACTATAACTTTTTTTCATCAATTCTGATATTATGCTCTTTAAAGTATTGTAAATGTTTAATTCCCAAGTCAGTATGGAAAAAATGGGACACTAAAAAATTGGATGTAGTGATATCTAACCAGAGAATTCGTATCTGTCACATCCAATCCATACAAGATAGTGGTAAATAAAATCTATCACTTTGCATCTACAAAGTTATACATTCATGTTATTGATGAGAAAACAACTTCCATAGCATAATTTCACAAAATGCTTACAGGTGTGTATGTATCTGAGTTTTAACACCTACACTTGTCGAGACTTGCTAAGGGTAGAAGGTTGCCAACAGAATGTCACAATTTGAGCAAAGAATGTAAAATGAAGGGGAAGCAAAGTAAAACTCATGGCAATAATTAGCATAAAAATAAAGCAGCATCAACCAGATGGGGCTGAAGCTTACAAGCATCTTAGTGTCCAATAAACACCTTCATCAATTGATTAACTCGATAGCAATTCACACCAGAAAATACACTCAGGTCTCATAGAAAAATGGATTTTAAGAAAACTAGATAAAGGATAAGTATGAAGATAGTCAACTTATATAATTAGATGATGCAGGAGGGCTGTCTATTGCATGTTCCTTTGTCAGCACAAAAAAAATAAAAATAAAAAGGTTAGGATCTTCAATGCAATTCCTAAAGAGTCAAATATCAAATTCAATTTAATCTGGCATGTACTGTTCTAATCAGACAAGAATAGAGTGAAGAGTATATAGTTGCAATTGTTCGCCACTTTCTGCTAATTTTATCCATACATTTTCTTCAAGGGAACAACAACACTTCATGGTGAAACAGAAAATCAGTTGAGCAATTAAAGTACTATAAATGGGTGCATTTTTCCCCATTCCTGCAACAAGTGTCTCAATTGTAGGTTAACCAATAAAAATCAAAGGTCTTTACCAAAAAAATCTAGCTTGCTGAACAGGCCAGACAATAATTATTCATATTGGCCATGACTCAATCTAATGCGGATGGGTTGAAAGCATGCACTGAACCTTAAAGATTACTCCTTAAGGAATTCCAACTACACTTTCTTTAGAATCCATGAAATAGGCACCATGCAATAAGCTGTCAAAGTAATTGATCCTTTCATAGGACAGGCATAGATACTGACAAATCTGTGGTTGCCATAAGAAAATTCACAAAAAGATTGCGTGCATAGGTTGTATGTAACTTTTCATTAACAAAAAAATTAACTAGCATAGAGTTTGGTACCTTTGATGATTGCAGTTATAACAATGCCAAGAAAATTGAAAAATGCACCATAGCCATACAAAAATAAGTTCTGCAAAGGGGAAAAAATTCAAATTGAAGCACCCAAAGCAAAATAAAAATTAGAAACAATGGACCAAGAAGTTGCTAATATACATTAAAAAAAAACAGTTTCTGTCAAGTGGTAAAAGTAAACTTTAAGTCAAAACAGTTATCTTTCTACTAAACAAAAGAGACTCCAAAGGGTGCATTTGGTTGTGGAATAACTCTTATTAGATTGTACTAGATTTAATTTTCTAAAATAATAAATATAATTACAAGTTGATGATTAAAAAAATTATTAAACTGCAATAAATATCAATCAAACCTGGGTTAACTTTGTTTCCCTCTAAAAACAAATTCAAACTTCAAAATTCTTAACTCAAACTATTTCAACCTTATTCCACCCCAAACAAAACAACACCATAAAGCAATAGTATCAATCGCCTAAAGAGTGTCATTTACACTATATTCTACAAGGCAATCATCAAGACACTAGAACTACAGTTACAGAATACCTGAAGATAGATGCTTGTCTCAAACTGGCTTTTTAACGCATACTCATTGAAAACTGAGGCCATTGATGGCACAGTCACCTGAAAAATTAGATATAGATATAATGCATAAAGAGAACAGAATCAAGAGGAATACAAAAGTACTCCTCAACCTACTAATAAACTAATCAAAAGATCACACAAGAAAAGCTCTCATCCAAATTATTATGCAAAGTATCAGTAGCAATTCTGAGGACTCACGAAAATCAACGTGTAAATGTATGCACCCGTTGAAACAGGAAGACCAAGTGCTGTAGTACCCTCAGGCAGAGATTTAAGTTGATTAACACTGATTCCAATAAGCAAAAGTGCAAGAGCCTCCCACTGCCAAAGATAAACAGCAATCTCATAAAGGCTAGAACCATTCAGGCCAAAAGCCATTTATTATTTCATCAAATGACTTATCACTTATTAGTTACCACATTTTTAAGAATTTCTGAGATCAACAAAATGGAGATATTTGATTGCAAAAATACCAAGAAAGAGTTGCCCATAGCATAGCCATATTGAGTCATCATCCTAAGGATGGCAAACTCTCTACATGCCTCAAAATATAAAGTATAGGTCTGTTAACAACACAGAACCTAACTAACCTGAATTACAGAAAAACGTCTTTTCATTATCATCTTTAAGAGGAGAGCAATCACCAGTACCTGCACATTATTTCAAAGTAAAAATAGTGCGATAATATCTTATTGTTCAAAGTGTAACTAAATGTAATAACATATGTAACATAATGTACTAAAAGGATGACTCCTAAACATTTAATAGTTCATGGTTAGGAGATTTAAATTGTCAACATAGCATGATTTTGTGTTTGAAAGCATCAGAAAACAGATTCAAGAGAATTAGGATAAGTACAAGTTAACTGCCCAAATTCAAAAGTATTCCACGGTTAGGTCAGAAACAACACTTAAGGGGCCTAACGAGTAATCAGAGGTATTGCATACATCAGACAACAGATTTCTTTTAACATCAGTCTTTGCCATGCATAGAAATTATGACCAATAAATAACTACCAAATTATAAATAAAAGAAAGCAAGAAGACTCCATAACCCTTATTCTTTCCAGGTGGAAAAGTATAATTTTCACTACAACAATCCATACAAGAATCTCCAAAGCCAGGTTTCTGTAAATAAACCATTTGCATGCATTTACTAATTTACTTCAAAGCAATTCAAAAAAACCAAGAAAATGAAAATAGAATCATGAACAAAGATACAGAAAGATCATTTAGGAATCACAATGAGAAAATCATTTATGCTCATACAATTGATTTATAAAATTTAGCATAGTCAAAAAATTAATATAAAAGCAAGCTGAGTATGGAAGCCTTAAAATTCACAATGATCAACAATAAAAAAAAATTGCAGCTGCAGAATACTCCAAGTTAAATGCATATTTTTCGGCCAGCGAATTAACTGACAAGCCAAAGAATAAATCTCAAGAAATAGACATTCTATAACATCCGTGAGAAAGTCAATGTCAACCCCAACCCAAAGTAATACCTTCAGATTGCTCAACATTTTCACAGTAGCAGGGTTAAAGTATAGCTGCGTAAACAAGTAAAATAATTAGAAAGAAATCAGATAAATGTAAACCAATGAGTGCAGCAGTTCACAAAACTTGTCAGCACTTCTAAATAATTAAATCAAGTGTTCCAAACATTTCCAAACATATAACTCTATATGGAGTAAAGGAAGACATTGGATTTTACCTGCATTATGAATTTTAAATAGTTGTTTATTGCATACAAGAGTGCTGGAACAGCAAGAAGAACATTACTCCGAGCTGCCTGCAACAATGCAGATAAGATGGCATTTTAACACTAATTTGCAGCACAAAAACATATTATAGCCCCTTTGAGGAAATTCTTCCTAAACCAAATGTGAGACGATAATGAAACCTAGGGCATCATGTATGCTTATTGATAAGAAAATCAACTAAATTCTAAATATCTGACTGATAAGTGATTCAAATAAACAGAAATGTCATTTCCTTCTTTTTGCACAGAGATATGTTTAGCAAATCATAGGAATTTAACCATATGCAATTTAGATCAACCATACTAAACTTGTGCGGTTACAATCAAGATATCATACTAGATTTCTACTACCAGGAAGCTATCACGCAGTCAATTATGAGGAAATCATACCTGCACAAAAGTAGAAAGTGAAAGAAGTGGTTTTTCTCCAACTTTTTGTCGTCTTGCCTATGAAACAAGGAACAAAGTTAGATGAAATTATCACGGCATAGTTATAAGAAAATATAGAGACAAAAGCTAACAATTGGCCATCAAATGCATGATACTTTCTACTTGGCAAAGGTTTACTTGTTTACATCCTAAAGGTGGCAGCAAGCATACCAGTAACAAATATAAATGTGCCAAATTATGCTAGTGGAGGAACACAGAAAATCCATAACATGTTATTTGAACCACAAACATGATAGGTAGCCAATAAAGGAAAAATTAATAAACTCTAGAGTTATCATACAACAAGTTTTATCATAAAGAGAAAAAAAAAACTGCCTCAAAAGGGCTAACTCATGACCAATCTGGAGATACATATATTGATAATGAGTTCATTATATACTAATCACGTTACTGTATTTGCCATTCAGCATTCTATCCTGTCTGTTGGGTGTGCACCTTTTAGAATCAAGACAGAACAGGTCAGAGAAATTACTGTTAATCATGTTATATAGACTACACATGCATAAGCACACCCAACTGCCAATCCATACTGAACAGTGCATCAGCACATGCACACAGAAAAATACCTGAGACTAAAGGCATAAGGAATTAATAGTACCAAAACATCTTTCAAATAAGCTAAAGAAATAACAAGTCAATAACCAATGTAACTGACAATCCAATCTGTTCAGTGTCATCTATATCATCTGAAATTAATTTAGAATCTTGAAAAATGATCAACTTTGTAGGTGCATCTTACAAAATCATAAGATAATAATAACGAACCTGCAATAATAGCATGACGATGGCAAAGATAACTTTTGCTGCCTCTGTCAAAAAGTTAACACTGATGGGACTAAACATAAAGCGCCCATCTACCTTAGACATGTAAACTAAAATTGGCTGCAGCAAGAGAAAAAAAAATTGTCAAATGGTGTCAATGTCAAATAGAGAATAAGATAAAAGAGCCAAGTAATTGAGACAAGCCTTGTTGATGGAGATTTTTGAAATATATGCAAATGATAAGAGAAAGAAAAGATTACATGCCTTCTGATGGCTTCCCAATGAACATTAAAAAGGACATATAAGCATCAATTCATAGATAGAGGACACCTCTTCATCTTCCACAATATTTTATAAACCCTATTGAAACTTAAAAGGCTGTTGCAGGTCCCCTAAGAAACCATGAGTAGCATCAGTCTCTTTGCTCTCCAAGAGAAATTCAAATTTCAAGGCTTTAACTTAAAATTCATCCTGGCAATTAATTCTTATTCTATTTTATTTTATTTTTTTATTTTATTTTTTTACTACCTATGTAACACATTTGAAACTACAATCCAGACTCAAAACCATAAACAAACAACAACAAAGTATTAACTAATTAAAGAGCCATTAGGCCAACTAATATATAACCTCCTTCACTCGTCTTTTACCCGCATCATCACTTCATTTACATTCTATGCATTCATATAATCTTCTATCACCTCCATTCATGCCCTTTTTAGTCTTTCATTTATTATTTTGGTAATACAACTTGAATGCTCACCAATTCTTTCTCTTAGTTTGTACAACCCCACTAAACCATGCAAGGAATTGTCCGCTTTTAACCCGTCCCATATTGGACCTCATGATTTCTCCTATAAAATGCTTCTCACATATTTTGGTCCAAATCATACATACAAGCACAGAATTTTTATCCCCCGCCATTCTCCCATTTTATGGGTGAAAAGGCTTAGAAGATGATGTAGTACATCAGTCTTGTGAATTACGCCTAAGAATTCCAAAAAATAAAAAATAAAAAATAAGAATAAATACTTTACATCTCTTCACCAAAAGATATCCCCAACCATGTCCTTGAACAAAGGTACAAGATTTAAGGCTCTTTTGCTGCTAAAGTTTCGAATTATGATTTTGTGCCAAAATGAGAGGCTATAATTAACTAGTCTCCTACATGCAATGAGCCAGTGCCCACGCTCATCACTCCCTATATCCTTTAAAAATACACAAAAAGAAAGAAAAAAGGAAAAGCTTTCCAAAACACAAAAGTAAAACGGGTGATGAACGAATATATCACCTGAAGACCAACCAAGACGCAATCACCAACAACCAATAAGACATTGAGCGCTCGCTGCTTCGACGACACCTTGCTCTCTATGCCTATCATACGCCCTCGAGATCGCCTTCGTCGAAGGAGAAAGCAATTTGGAGTGGCAAACACTGCACTCCATCATCCCGTTCTTCATCATCCCAAAACCAATCAAATCACTCACCTACAAAAAAACAAAAAAAAAAACCCCAAATCCACCTCAAATCCAACCCAATTCCCCCTAATCACACCCTGATCCCTCTCTTTCTCATCCCAAATCCCTAGATCTCGCAATAAGAAAACAAACCTAAGATCAAAGACGAAAACAGATCTGGATCACGGATCTGGGAATCAAACACAGCTCCACCTCAACAGATCTACAGATCTCCATCAAACCCTAGCTCTCCGGCGCTCATCGGCATCGCCAGCGAACCCTTCTCCGATCCAGAGAGCAAGAGCGATCTCGAGAGAGAGACGGGTATTTATAGGGTGGAGGAATGTGAAGGTCTCTTTAGCTTCGATTCTAAAACAGTCGCTGAGCTTTCTCTTCTCCTTCTCTCTCTTTGTTATTGTCACCCCCGCTTAGTGGAAATTGCACGCCTTTGCCTCGGGATTCGGATTTTTGGGGTTTGGATCTCGAGGTAGATGTGCGGTAGATGATGCGGGTGTTGAGGTTGGGAATTTTTCCTAGGTGGAGGTCTCTTTAGCTTCGATTCTAAAACAATCAGTGAGCTCTGTCAAAGATTGTAAATGGACTAAACAACTCGCAAGCTACTCGAGACTCGTTTAAAAAAAAATTATTTATTAAATAATGAACTGAGCTTAAGTCTCAAACTGTTTTATTTGTTAATACTCTTAAGAAACTTGAGTCTTGAACCGTTTTATTTGTTAAAGTTCGTAAAAAAACTTGATACTGTACTATATAATAATATAGCAATTTAAATATTTTTTAAAATCATCATTGTAGTTTATGTCACAATGATTGAAAACACTGTAGTACATGAGCTGTAGCTGCATCATTATAGCAAATTAGTGTACCAGTATACAATATAGTTATTATACTGTAGTTATCCTAACGAGCTCGAGCTTGATATTTCCTTAGCAAGAAAAGCTCGAGCTTTTTAAAAAAGTTTGAAATAGACTCATCTCAAACTTGAGTTCAGTTCAGATAGTATTGAGTCAAGTTTGAACATACCAAAACTCAGCTCCATGTTACGTTAGTTTTTTCTTCATCTCCTCTCTAGGTTATAGTCACCCCATTTAGTGGGAATTGCACGCCTTTGCCTCGGGATTCGGGTTTGAGAGTTTGGATCTTGAGGTGGGATGTGCGGTAGAGGATGAAGGTGTTGGGGTTGTTGTTTGGCGTGAGGACTGGGCTGTGATTTGGTGGTTTGATGAGGGGGTAAGTGATATTTGGTTAAAGTGAGAGATGAGACTTGGTTTTCGAACTATGGACTTTTGTCATTGTTTTTTAAAGGTTTAGAGTTTTTTAAGGGTTTCTTTGCATAATTCAAACTCGTCTGGTTGTGAAATGCTTTTCTAACGACTTTCATGTGTAGTGTCCACGTTTGAAATTAATTTTTGCTCAATTATTAAAAATATATAAAAAAATATATTATATAATATTACTATTTAGATTAAAAAATTTTTTAAAATTTAAATTTTTTAATAAACATGGACAAATCACATGTTAGGATGGGTACTTAAGTTTTTAAATATACCATACACACTCTCTGTCTCTCTCTGATGAAAGACTTAATCCTATACTTATAAAAAAAAATCTGATGTCAATAGATTAAGACGATGTTAGCTAAACTCCACTTATGAAAAATTATAATAAATATATATTAAATTTATAAGATTTTTTAATAATTATATCATTTTTTACACTTTACCTTAATAAGAAATTAGAATAAATATATGTTAAATTTATAAGATTTTTTAATAATTATATCAATCTTTACACTTTACGTTAATAAGAAAAATATATAAATTTACTTTTATGAAATGTACAAGTGCAAACTTTTGAATTTTATAGGGTGTTATATAATTTAGAGTTTTTAGAAGGACTTATATGCGATGTAAAAATGCTATAAAAAATGAGATTGGGCATCTCCCATTTCCTCAAAAGGGATTATGCTTTTATTCTCACTGTTCATGGAATGGATATTCTCAAGAATGACTTATAATCATCATTTGCCTATAAAAAAAGGAAACCATTGATATATATTTTAAAAAATATATATTTATTTATATACTCTTTAAAATTAAAATAAAACAAATAAAATCAATGAGCTTTTTGGTGTTCACCCAAGCGAAGATCCGATCTTACTTGATCTCAAGAGTTTTCTCGTGTTTCTTTGTGCTTTCTAATTGTTATTATCTTACTTTCCACATCTAGTAGATTGTCATCTTTTTCTCTATTTTTAATTATATTTAATTGATGGCCCTTTGTTTACTCTTTGTTTTAGATTAGTGTTTTCAGCTTGAATTAGTATTATGTCTTTGGACCATTGTTGTACTTTCTTAAAAAAAAAATTTATAATGATGGTTTATTTATTTATTTTTCAAAAATAAAATAAAATATTTTTAAAAAATAAAAAAATAAGTATTTTTTTCCCATAGTCATGGAAAAAACACACACAAGAATCAATTTATATCTCATGTTTCTTTGTGCTTTCTAGTTGTTATTATCTTACTTAGTAGATTGTTATCTTTTTTTATTTTTAATTATATTTAATTGGTAGTCCTTTGTTTACTCTTTGTTTTAGATTAGTGTTTTCAGCCTGAATTAGTATTATGTCTTTGGACCATTATTTTACTTTCTTAATTTTTTTTATAATGGTGTTTTATTTATTTTTTTTCAAAAATAAAATAAATTATTTTTTAATAAAAAATAAGTATTTTTCCCCATCATCATGGAAAAAAACACACAAGAATCGATTTATATGTTCATAAACTTTATACCCTTGATTTACAACCATAAAATATATAAAGTAAATATAATTTTTACAAAGGTAATTATTCCCTCTTTGCCAGCAATTCTCTCTCTCTCTCTCTCTCTCTCTCTCATTTTATATTATTAAATTATATATAATAATTTAATAATTAAAGGCACTTATGAACGTGTTGAAGAAGCCGTAATGGGTTGGTTTGGGCTGGGCTGGGCTTTTGGGCTTGGTTTAAATGTGGTCATGAACTCTAGTTTACAGTAATTTCCTATAAAATCCAAAAATATAATTAAAAAAAAAAGAAAAAGTTTGTTGACTTTATTTATTTATTTATTTTTCAAAAAAATATTTATTTAGTTATTTATTTGGGTGTATTACCAGTAATATAAAATCATGATAAACTTAGATTTCATTGTAGGCCCATTTTCTTTTTATAAATTTTCATAAATTATACAAATAAACCCCCAAACAATTCTCTATTCACTTTTTTCATAATTTTTGCAAATAAATACAAATTTTCACATTTTTCTATATATTTTGCAAATGTTTTTTTCATGTTTTTCACAAATTTTTCCATATAATAGTAAATTTCTATTTATTATATTTCTTCGATCCAAACACTTTGTCTTAACCACATTTCACAAAAAAAAATAAAAATAAAAAAATAGCAAATGCATACTTAAAGATAAGCATGTTAAAAGATTAACAACATTTAATGGAAAAGTAAGAAAATCACTCATTTTTAGTAATTTGTTAAGTTGAGCTTACCTATTTGGTGAAGCTCTCAAACTAGATGTAATTTTTTTTTAAATACTACAATATTGATAATTCATCACACACATATTATTATGACTCAACCAGCATTATAAAGAAGCTCAATCTCGATCACTTGCAAAAGAGTCAAATACATTATTGTTTAATTATATATAATTTTTTTTAATACAACAGTATATAGATAATTCATCACACATATGTTATATATGACTCAACCAACATTGCAAGAGAGTCCAACCTCGATCACTTGTAAAAGAATCAAATACTTTATTGTTTGGCTAGATGTAATTTTTTTTTTAATATTACAATATAGATAAGTCATCACACACATTCTATTTACGATTCAACTAGCATTGCAAGGGAGTCCAGTCTCAATTACTCGCAAAAAAGTCAAATATTTTATTGTTTGGTTATTGTAACGGTAGCTAAGACCATTGCAGAGAAACCAACGAGCGCTCAGATTTATGATTAAGGGGAAAGAGGAAGAGGAAGGGAAAAAAATAAAACCAATTTTGGAGATGGATCAAGTTTTATTATTGGTGGACAGGCGGCAAGACGAAGAGCCACGCCACGGCCGGAACTGAACACGGGGAAAAGACGCAAAAAAATTAAATATGATTACGCATTAAAGAGCATAACCACTAAATCAAAGTTAAAGAATAATAAATAGTACTATATATAAAGTGGATGAAGTTCTTGTAGCTAGGCAATGTGGTACTAAACTTTTAGTGAAAATATTTTGAAACAAATATGGGCCTAAAGTATATAGGCCCTCTAACATTTTCTTCTTCTTAGCATCTGAACTAATTAATGATCTCATGTTAATTAGAAAAATAATAAAGGGAATATCTTTCACATGAGATTTCAAGTTGTATTCATCACTGGAGTTTAGGGCAAGGGTTGCTATGAAAGACAGATAAATGAAGGAGATGGCAAATTTCATTAACGTCGGTGAAAAATAAATCATTAACCTCATTCTGTCAAAAAAAAAAAAATTAACTAGAGTTGGTAGACTTTAACTAATAGAGTATTCTGTCGCTAATGCTTAAATACTGAAAGTCCTTTTATATTTAGTAGTATTTATTAGTTATTACCAATGAAGTTTCGTCACTAATGATGTTAATACTATAAATTTCACAATATGTTTTTATTTGTTTATCTTGACATACGTGCTGGGTGCTTTAGTTAGTAAAACAGTGCTATTTGCTACCTTTGCATACTGGTCCAATATCAATATGGAATTCAAGTTCAGATAGTGGTTTTTCTTCAACAACCACAATTGTTTGACTTGCATGCATTGTTTGATTTATATATTTATAGGCCACCAAACAAACAAGTTGGTTGTAACTAGATGTAGTTAGATGCAATTATATTGATTGTGATTATGACTTCATTTTGGGAACAAATATTTGATGAAATTTAAATAATGTTTTGATGCTATAATTATTATTTTTTATTCTATTATTGAAAAATAATATTTTTGATACGTGTAGAGTTTTAGATGTTATTGCGCTCTTGCTTTAATTGTTTTCCTACGTTGTCGTTTTTCATTTGATTGTTTTTTTTATGAATTATTATCACAAAAGCAATTAAAGCAAAATAAGTATATAAATACAAATAAGTAAGCATCTTTACAATGTAAATTCAAAAAATAAAATAAAATTTTTGTGAATATAATGAAAATAAAATACAAATTCTCTTCGTTGTGCAAAGTCATATTACATATATACATACAAATGTAAAATTATTTTATTCTTGTTTTTTAATTATAGATTCTCCCATGCATGCGTGTGAATAATATTATTTCATGAAAGGTAATATAAGAAAACACAAATAAGTGATTCAATTATTCAAATATGCACAACATGCAACACAACAAAGGCCCCCAAGAATCAATATTGCCGACGTAATAATAATAAGTATTTGTTAAAGTTTAGTGAAGGAAAATTTATGGCACCTAATTAAATCTAATTAATAAAACAATTTATATATCATATATATAATATAAAAAAAAAGAAAAAAACCATGTAGTTAGAAAGGGATTGTTCATAGGTCATGATAGATCAATGTCAAAGAAGTTCATGTTTATTGCTAGAAAGGTGCATGATTGATCATCCACACAATTGTTTGACTTGCATGCATTGTTTGATTTATATATTTATAGGCCACCATACAAACAAGTTGGTTGTAACTAGATGTAGTTAGATGCAATTATATTGATTGTGATTATGACTTCATTTTGGGAACAAATATTTGATGAAATTTAAATAATATTTTTGATGCTATAATTATTATTTTTTATTCTATTATTGAAAAATAATATTTTTGATACGTGTAGAGTTTTAGATGTTATTGCGCTCTTGCTTTAATTGTTTTCCTACGCTGTCGTTTTTCATTTGATTGTTTTTTTTTATGAATTATTATCACAAAAGCAATTAAAGCAAAATAAGTATATAAATACAAATAAGTAAGCATCTTTACAATGTAAATTCAAAAAAAAAAAAAATTTGTGAATATAATGAAAATAAAATACAAATTCTCTTCATTGTGCAAAGTCATATTACATATATACATACAAATGTAAAATTATTTTATTCTTGTTTTTTAATTATAGATTCTCCCATGCATGCGTGTGAATAATATTATTTTATGAAAGGTAATATAAGAAAACACAATTAAGTGATTCAATTATTCAAATATGCACAACATGCAACACAACAAAGGCCCCCAAGAATCAATATTGCCGACGTAATAATAATAATAAGTATAGTGAAAATGATGCATAATAATATATATATATATAAAAGATAGATATATAGGTTACATCTTATTTTTTTCAATTACAAATTTCCATATTAAATTGATAATTGAAGTTTATCAGTAGCACTACGCATGCATGTGAATGCTATTATTTCATGGAGAGGGTAATTAATATATTTCAAAAAACACAAACAAGTGATTCAAGCATGCACAACAACACAACAAAGCCCCCTCAAGAATGCCGACATAATAATAATAATAATAATAATAATAATATAACATTGTAATAACACCCCATGAAGTGACCACATATATATGGCTCATAGAGGACTGTAGCCGACACAAGCGTTGACTAATCTTTTATTTTTATAACCCCTCTCCATCTCCAAAAAGTTATTATTGTAATGTTTATTTTTTTCTTCCTTTTCTAGTGAATTTTTATGTTTCTTTATTAGTCTTTTATGTGTTGTAATTATATTTATGCTCAAGTTATTGTCATTATTTTGTCACAACTTATTTATTTTATAATAATGTATTATCTATAATTTTTTTTATATATAAAAAAAAAACACAATGCTTTTATGAGAAACCTCCTTCACACTCATCTTTATATCATAAACTCCACATGCATCACCTTTCCACATCTTTCAACAGTTCCTTCCAACTACCTTCTTAATTAAATTCTTGCTTTATACTCGTCAATAAATATCAATATTATATATATATATAATTATATATATAATGTTTGAAGCGTCAAAGAGTCAAAAGTGAGGCTATTTATTTGGCATTTTCACGGAAGGCATGCAATGCAAATTAATTGCAAGAACAGTTGTCTATATTCCAGGCAATGACCCTACATTACTCATTTATATCTCATGTTGCCCTTTTCTTAATTTCCATTATTATTTTAGACCATTACATTATGGGTTTTTATTTTTATTTTTATTATTTTTGCTAGCATGCTGCTTCAAAAATTAAAAATTATTTATATATCCTTATAAAATAATGTTTGTTAATATATCTCTATATAAAGTATTCTTCTCTGTTTATATACCTCTCCACAAAAATTTTCAATAAAAAACTTATGTTTTTACCCTCTTTTCTTTAGTTATTTTGAAAAACTATATATATATATATATATATATATGGAAAAACATCATCTAGGTAAGTACCTAGATTTCAAATTTAGAGATGTTTTAAATCTAAGCCGTTGGATCATCATTTGATGATTG
The DNA here is from genome assembly GCF_009730915.1 of Dioscorea cayenensis subsp. rotundata. Lineage (NCBI taxonomy): Eukaryota > Viridiplantae > Streptophyta > Magnoliopsida > Dioscoreales > Dioscoreaceae > Dioscorea > Dioscorea cayenensis. The sequence goes on from NC_052474.1 coordinate 21,249,360, forward strand.
ATTGTTTACATAAACACTGTACACTTTTTACCGCTTTATGATCACTGCATGACAACACCGTAGAACGCGGTCCCCTCATCGTTCATAATCGATAAGAGCCATCGATTACCATCCATCATTACTACGGACATCCCCTAGATTTGAAATCTAAGGACGTCCTGGGATGATGGATCTCATATATATATATATATATATATATATATATTATTAAGCAAGACATTTAATTTTTTTTTTTTAAAGAATAATTTTTTTTATCAATATATTGGTTGCATGGGAAGTTTAACAAATTTACGCATAAACAATGATTGGGTGAGCAAAAAGACCACAAAAATATGTCCATTCATTTGAAAACAACTAATTATTATAACAATAATAATAACAATAGTTATCTAAAATAATTATTTATATTATAAAAATAAAGTCATAAATATAAATGTCACTCTCTATTTTCATGGCTACTGTCTTTTAGCCCTTCTAATATAAAAACTCGCCTTTTTGCTCCGATTTTTTACATTTTTATCTTTTTAATCCCTCTAATCATGGGACTATTCTTTCTTTGCTCTTCTACATAATGAATTAGAGTGATCAAAAAGTGATTTGACGCAGACATTTAGAACTAAAATGACGATTTTACAACTAAAAGCGATGTAAAAACGTGCAAATATAAGGACTCAGTGCATGGATTTATATTAAAAAGCGATTAAAAGATGACAGAAACTAAAAATGTATGACCATTTCGATATTTATACCTAAAATAAACTAAAAAAACCTCAAAAAATCATAATGTTGAGTTTTACATATGCATATTTATAAATAAAAGTTTATTTTTTAATCGAAAGATTAAAATGACTCACTTTAAGAGACCATGATCAAGATCAACATAAAAAATAAAAAATAAAAAAAGCAAAACTTTTAATGCATCACCAACCACCAAATAAGTAAAAACTATACAAATATTTTATGGAAAGCATTTGTTCACAAGCAAATATTAATGTGGGCAAACAAAGAGACAGTTGGACTTTCTATCTCAATCTGAACATACTACAAGTCAACAAGCAAATAAGGCTCAAGCAACATTACTTCTTTATCTAAATTTCCAAGTTATATATATTTATATATTTTGCGCATATTTCATTTATTTAATATAATTTAGAATTACTGGTTTGAAACAAATAGAAGATATATCTTAGATAAATAATGTGTTTACTTATAAATTGATTAATGATATTTATTTGTTATTCTTCTTCTTGTATAATAAAAATCAAACTCATTAATTTTAATTCTAAACTATATATATATATATATATATATATATATATAATTATCTTGTAGTATATATATTAATCTCTAAAAAGTAACATCAAATTAATTTGAATAAAACTTCAAATTTTTATTGCTCACCTCCAAAACCAACACAAATAAATAAATAAATAAATAATGGACATCACATGATTTTTCTATGCCACTCTTAATTGCACCATCCCTTTCATTTGTACTCCAATTTCATTTTTATGTAATTAACCCTAATTACTCATCCCTAACCCTAATTACTCACTAATTACCCACCAACACTCCTCTACATAAACAACAGTCTCCAATCTCCACAACACAACACCAAACTCCACAAAACATGGGATCCTTATCACTCCAAGAACAAACCCTTGTGCATGACCTCAAGGTCACCATTCTAAGCTCCACAAAACTCTACCCTTCAGAGAAACGAAAGAAAGAAGGTCCATGTTCCTCTCAAACATAGACCAAGTCCTAGACTTCAACGTTCATACAGTTCATTTCTTCAAGAAAAATACAAAATTTTCGATCGAAAATGTCGTCGAAAAGCTCAAGTTGGCCTTAGAAAAATTGTTAGTAGCTTATGATTTTTTGGCAGGTAGATTAACTTTTAACAATGGTGAAGGAAGGTTGGAGATTGATTGTAATGGTGAAGGTGTGAGATTTATAGTTGGTTCAAGTGAGCTTTTGTCTTGAAGATCTTGGTGAGCTTGATTACCCAACTGGCTTTTTAAACAACTTGCAGCGGAGCAAGCGTTTGATGATTGTGTTGAGGAGTAGTTAGACCAACCTCTCTGTGTTTTTCAGGTACTTGTATATTTGATTTAATATCATGTTAGATAGAATTGATTTTAGTTTATGAAAAATATTATTTTAAGTATAACTAGAATAATTAAATGATTTTAATTTTAATAGTTAGATTCGTAGGAAAAATATATTTTTCTTTACATTAATTGGGTTTTTATTTGTATCAGATATAAGAGCTAGCTAGTAGTTTTGATAGCTTCATATATATATATATATATATATGGGGTATACGTATGCTTGTTATTTTTTGTTCTTTTAAAATTAACAAGAACCATTTGTTTAAATTTCAAAAGATTAAAGGATTTTTATATATAATTCAGGAACCACTTTATATATATATTGTTCTATCGACTAAATCAAACTTTCATTTATTATTCATAGATTAAACATAAAAATAAAGATATATTTTATGAACATAAAATGCACTTTTTAGACTATATATATGTAACAAAATCAGTCTTCCGCGTATGTCACACCTTTTATTTTTCTATCATATAATATTTGTTATGAATAATTATGCATTTGCACTAATATAGTATTAGAAACAATACTTTAATTCAACCAAATTTGATTAACCTTCCAACATTTAAAAGGATCACACCACAAGCTAAAGCCCTCCACCCACACTGTCACAAGCATCACCATCTTATTTACATATATAAAATATATTGTCCTCATCATAAACAATATATAATTCTATTTTTTTAAAAAAAATTATTTTACTTTTTATTTTATGAAATGACATAAACAAAGAATGAATTGATGAAGCACCACCATTCATTCTCTGCCTAGTGTCTTGTTCACCACTACTTCATCACTTCAATGTCCACCATATATATACTATGCATACAAAGTTCATCATCACATGCTAGGACCTTACAATATATATATATATATAGGAAAAATATGGAAAAATTATATATATATATAAACTTAATGATAAATTTATTTACACCACAATTAATTAGTAATTATTCATAATATGTTTTCCCCGCTCAATTTCACCAAATTAAATTAGGATGATCATCCTTCAAATGTGAGGCTGTGCAATGGAGTATGCAACAACCATTGCACATCTGATGGAATAAGTTTCCAAACATTCTTGATAAACCTCGTGCCATCGTCCGCCGGGCAAGCCTCGCTCGTGCCGCCATGCAACGACCGCCATCTCCTCGCCGCCCGTTCTCCTCCCACCGTCAAATTCCACCCTGAACTCATTAAACTCAACCCTCCTCTAACCCCAACTCTTCCATGATCACATGCACCAACACGAACCTCAAGCTCAATCACAAGCTCTTCCACTTAACCCTCAAAAGACATATATCTACCCTCAAACACAGCTCAAGGTTGCAAATACACCATCACTAGCTTCAATGTAATGGCAGCTCATCTATGGAGATGCAAAGCATTAGTATCAAATACAATGAAGCTCAGTACTGATGAAACAAGCATGCTTTTTGCTGTAAATCTCCGGCCAAGGCTGAAGCCACCTTTGTCACAGTCTTACACTGGCATACGCAGTGTTATGCTTGGTGTTCAACCACAAACAAAGCATTGAAAGAAGGGAGTTTTAAGGAAGTAGTTGAAGTAGTGTGTGAAGGAGGGAGGAGAATGGATGATGAGTATGCAAGGTCAGTGATAGATTGGGGGGAGTTGTATAAAGGGTTTCCAAAAGGAGATGTGTTTGTGTCTTCATGGTGGAAATTAGGGTTTGAGGAAGTGGTTTATCCATGGGGGAAGCCTGTTTATACGTTGCCCTAGGGTTGTGCCAAGCCAGGATATTACTGTGGTTTTTCCTGCCATTGAGGTTGATGAAGGTGTTAATGTTTTTGTTGCTCTTCCTTGTGAGCTCATGGATCACTATTCCACTCTTTTTATGAGTTCCTTCACTAATATATATGTGTGTGTGTGTGTGTGTGTGTGTGAGTGGGTTATATTGTGATGTAACAAAAGGAACCTTTTATGTGGAAAAGACTTATATATTAATATTTATGATGTATTAGGAATAAATGGTTATCAAAGGGTTATCGTTTAATTTCTTAACGTTTAATTATATATAATATCATGCTT